>NC_073338.2:50152500-50417500 GCF_027580225.2 Misgurnus anguillicaudatus | reverse complement strand
AAAAAAACCCTAACCCTTTAGTTTTGAAATACACCTCTGGTGCAACTCAGACACATAATCAGTGATGTATCCTGCGTTCATTGGGTGTTTCGCGTAAAGATTACTAAACATTCTTACCGTCACTGAGGTGAATATAATCCACACGACACGCAGACAGAAACATTAAATCGTCTGTCAATTCCTCCAGAAAACAGCATGAGGCGCACTTGCGAGTTTATAATTAGTTCAGACAGAAATCATTTGAATTAGTTTATTGCAAAATTGGGACAGATATCGCTTTGTGACAGCGCAACATGAGAATTTTAAATTCATGTTGTATTTTAATT
Organism: Misgurnus anguillicaudatus; assembly: GCF_027580225.2. Lineage (NCBI taxonomy): Eukaryota > Metazoa > Chordata > Actinopteri > Cypriniformes > Cobitidae > Misgurnus > Misgurnus anguillicaudatus. The sequence continues at coordinate 50,417,174 of NC_073338.2, read as the reverse complement.
TTAATAGAAACCATTAGGGACCCCCCTAATTTATATTTTTGTTATTTATGGTGGGTCCCTCGGGGCTTAATGCAGGTCCGGGACCCCCCCAGACCCCCTCCAATTCGAACACTGACTGTATGCATTTAGTGTGCTTATGTGTTCAGTGTGTGTGTGTTCAATGTTTGTCAGTGTGCATGTTCAGTGTGTGTGTGTGTGTGTGTGTGTGTGTGTGTGTGTGTGTGTGTGTGTGTGTGTGTGTGTGATGTGTGTGTATGTGTGTGTGTGTGTGTATGTGTGTGTGTGTGCGTCTGTGTCTGTTTGTGTGTTCAGTCGGTGTTTGTGTGTTCAGTGTTTGCGTTTATGTGAGTGTTTATGTGTGTCCAGTGTTTGTGTTTGTCAGTGTGAATGTTCAGTGTGCCTGTAAGTTCAGTGTTCAGTGTTGGTGTGGTGTGTGTGTGTTCAGTGTGTGTTTATTTTACTGTATGCATTCAGTGTGTGTTTAGTCAGTGTTTGTGTGTGTGTCCAGCTTGTGTATAAGTGTTATCAGTTTGTGTTTGTGTACTGCTGCAATCAGTGTGTGTGTTCAGTGTTTGTCAGTGTGCATGTTCAGTGTGTTTGTGTGTTCAGTGTTTGCATGAGTGTGTGTGTTCAATGTGTGTTTGTGTACTGTCCCAGCTAACAGAGAAAAGTTCTAAGAACGTTCCTTGAAAGTTCCCAATGTTCCCAAAAAAGTTTTGCCAACATAAAAAGTGTCCCATTGTTTTAAGTTTAAAGAAAAATTTTTGGTTGTCTGAAAGTCAGAGGAATGTTACATTCTACCATTTTCAAACGTTATGACAGTGTCATGCTTTAATGTTCACACAATGTTTAAAACAACGACTGTTTTCTATGTTTATTTTTTTGCTTGTTATGTAAATAATAGAGAAACATTGCATTTTATTTAAATCTGTTATAAAACATTATTTCTGAATGTTCGGTTAAAATCTTGCTGTAGAAAACACAACTTATTAGGTTTAAATGTCGATGTTTTGTTTATTTAATGTCACCATTTTGGTGATCAGTGTTTGTTTTAGTCGGACTCTTGATCCTTGGTTGCATTTACTGTGTATAAAATTTTTTTTTGTGTTTATGTAAAGTTACATTATTGATACATAATAGTAAAGATCATCATCTAGTTAATTGATTTAGTCACTCATCAAAACTTTCTTATCAGTCAATAATGAGATCCAGCACTCTCACAGCAGTTTGTCATTAAGGATTTTTCGAAACATTGGACAAAATTAACCGCTGTTTGTTTGGGATGCACAAACATCAAGAATCAATGTATGAATCACCATAATTGTGACTTTAAATGAAACAAAACATTAACATGTTAACCTAATAAGTGAATTGTGTTTTCTACAGCAATATTATTTACCGAACATTCAGAGATTATAATTTATAACAGTTGTAAAATGACATGTGAGTGACACGACTAATTCATAGTTCACATTGCGATGGCTTTTCCCTGATTCTGTATACATTTATGTGCAAACCCTCAGAAACATGAACCATGGTTTTTATAGTAAAAGTAAGACTCAAATTATCAGATTTATTCAAACAACTAAGGCAAATGAAAACGATATTCTTCAGAATGTAACTTAATTTAAATGTAACTAAATGTAACTTTTTGATAGAGATCCTAAAGGTCACATGATGCATCTTTAAACTTTACAGTGATGATTATTTATCAGTTACAGAAGCTTATTCATAACTTTTCTCTCTTTTCAGATGTGTTCCAGTCTCTGTTGTCCTTTTCTCAGGAACACCTGATCTTTTTGTTTGAGAGAGTTTACACATCGCTCCTGCCCTCCATATCCCCACACATTATGTGCCTCTTCACTGACCTTTCCCAATACCTCCAGGGCACCGGGAACGTTTCAGTGGAAACCGCCGTCCAGTGTTTCTTTGACAGTCTTTTCCCATTGGTCCACACCCGTATTATCAATCCCGACATGGCGGAGAGCGTCAGCACGGGCGCTTCCGGTGACAGTCAGCTCGGCGACTGTCTTCGCATGACAAGGCCGGACATTAACCCCTTTGGCCCCCACCCCAGGACAATGGCGGCCGAGTTGGTGAGCGCATTGCAAGCGGGTCGGGCGCTCAGCATAGCGCTCGCCGTGGGGTCAGAGGTAATGAACGTTACGGAGACGATGGAGTTGTCCAAAGAATGCGTGCGTGCGCTGTTGCGCATGAATTATTGCTCTCATTGCCAGGGACTCACCCTGATTCGGGCGTGCAGTGGCTACTGCCTCAACGTCATGCGCGGTTGCCTGGCCAGCCTCTCTGAGATCCACATGCCTTGGAGACAGTACATAACCGTGCTGCAGGATCTCGCGCATATGGTCGCCGGAGAGCACAGCTTGGAGCTCGCTTTGCTGAGGATCAAAGATCACGTTGAAGAAGCCATAATCCACGCTCAGCTAAACGGGCTCAGGTTAACTGCTACGGTGGATATCCATGTTAAAATAACATGCTGTGTTTTAATTACTTGGCTTAATGATGTGCAATTCTGCAATTAAAACTATAACTTACTAGTAGTTTGATAAGAAATTAATCTGATGAGTATTTTGTTGATTAGTTGGATAAAAACTACTTTTTTTCTTGTTATAACCAATTAAAACCCTAAATCTGGGTATTTACAGTAAATGTAAAAGTGTACTTTGAAAAGTGCAAAATACACAAATTGAGTTTTAGTAATATAATATCGACATTTTATTACATTTAGACATTTTACATAAACCTTAAATAAAAGTTTGTCCTGTTTTAAATAAAATGTCTTAATATCCAAAATGTAAATAAACAAAAAACTATTAAGCTGCACTCATTATGTATGTGCCAGTGAGGAAAAAACATGAGACGACCCCGGTGTTACGATTACATCACACATTTTACAAGAAAATATATTTGTTAAAAACCGTTCAGCATCTGTACTGTCAATATTCTTTGTCAGCAAAATGATTATTATAATCAATTATTATTGTTTGTTTTATTGATTTGTTGTCGCAGCTGGTAAGGAAAAATACTGTTTAATAAACATGGCACAAACCTGGTGTTACCGATTACATCACACATTTTACAAGAATATTTGTCAAGATATTTGTCAAAAACGCTCAGCATCTGTATCACCAATATTCGTTGACATTGAACCACTTATTATAATCAATTATTATCGTTTTCAATTGTCACAGCCCTAATCTAATTTTCTGAAAATAAACAAATTAATTTTGTTTAGTTATGTAGTTTTTTTAGACTGTATTATGGAGAGCTTGTGGAAATCATCAATCTCATTCCTCTGGTTCCACATTTCCAAACAAAGCATTGCTGTTATCTTTAGTAGTTCAGCGTGTAAATGAATGTTCGCAATCGACTCATTTTTCCAGATTTCTTTATGTATATCAGCCACTGATGCAGATACGTTGCTCTTAGCATTGAACTGTAGACTATTCATCACACCCATTCATTCACACTTCAAAGACCTTTATGGGTTTTAAAAAGCTGTGTGAATTAAAACATCTGCCAGTGTTTTATAAAAAATATTTTTAAGCTTGAATGATTGGCTCTCTTTTCATCTTTAATTGATCTGATTGATTAACCAGGTATGTGATGTCATGGTTAGAGACTGATATACAGTAAATAGTTCAGCATCTGCACTGCTCGTGCTACAATGTATCATACCTGTCAACCTTCCCGTTATTCTCTGGATTCTCCCGTATTTTACCATTCTATACCCCCCTTCATCCCGTTTAAATAATTTTCCATATTTCTCACGTATTTTTAGTCTTTCTATAAAAAATCCCACTGGCCATATTAAATGTTTGCTACATCCACCTCAGGTAAAGCAGACGGCAGTATACCTGTAACATGTCAATCAAACAACACCCGCCAATAAAACAAGAAGAAGAAAAGCTTTGCGAGAAAGGGTGGAGGAAGACGAGCCACGTTCAAAACTACTACAGCCGCCACATGCTTTAACGCGCACGTCGGCCCGTGTACACATTTGGATGTGCGGGTTGATGCATTTTTTTATAACTTTGCGTGTATTGTACTTTACTGATCAAGGTTAGGGTTCAGGAAATTTCCATTATTTTCAAATCCTGATGTTGACAGATATGCAGTGTATATACAGTGGTATGTGTATTGTTCAGCATGAAGGAAAATGAATGACCTATACTACATTCAGTGTATTTATGTACAGTAAATATAAAAACATGCACTCATATATCTGCCTGAATATGACAGATTAGTTTGTAATAACGCTTGCCATAATATTACTAATTTAGAAAGCATGTTAGACTCCAGACTGGGAATTCACTGTATTTGATTTACATTTATAAGAGAAAGAGAGGTGTTTAAATGCATTCTGGATGGGCCGAGGTGAGAAAATAGTTTTTGGCAGACCACCTCTGCTCTCGCTTTTTTACTGCTGTGTGTAAATCTCCAGTGTTTTCTTAACACTGGAAAAAAGTGAGTCTGAAACCACCATCATCCTCAGTACAAACTCCATTACCCATAATGCCCTGCTTATACTCTAACTAGTGATTTTGCTTCTGATAAAGCTGAATATTTTTTCGGCCTCTTCGTTTTTATCTCCCCTTCCAAACATCATAAAGAGTATCCTCTCTAAATATGTGCATGTGTTATTAAAGGAATTACCCCAGTGGTTTGGTTTTCACTGGGATCCTTTCCCGAACCGACTGCGGTTGGCATGCGCTCCCGTCATGTGCTGCCGAAGGGGGCATGCTGTGTGTATGTGTGTAGGGGATCAGGTTTTAGGGGTCTGTCGAGACTCTGTAGGTGCTGACAACGCTGGCTGCCCTCATGCATGTCTGAAAGGCTTCTGTTGACCAGTACAGTGTGACTGTAAGGAGGAGGCGAGTCGTTTTACATCTGTCTGTGTGTGCGCACTTTAAATCCATGAAGATCGGGTGTCGTGCACATGTACTATTGGGTTTAGTTGATGCTGGGCTGTGATACCAGCTGAACTTGGATAATGATGTCTGTGTGTCTGTCTTGCGTGCAACCTGCATTCTTTTCATTGTTACAAATTCTGTCCTGTCACTGCTGGTTATACAATTAGACAGCAAAACCATCCTCCATTGTTTTCCTATTCGGTTATAAAGATAAAGTCTTATATGGCTTTTTCATCAGAATAAAGTCTGCAGTGTGGATCAGCTTAGGTCAAAAACTATCAACATACAAAAGAAGAGGCCATTTGAATGAAGTTTACTTTGTATGTGATGTTTCACTATGAACTGGCTTGAGTACAATAGTTTGTTTTGTAAAACTTGTAAACTAAAAATTCAGTTTGTGAACATTAGTTAAATATATTACTGCCGTTAAGATGAACAATGGACAGTACTTCTACATAGAATTACTTTTTACCCAATCCCAACTAGCATAAATCATTATTTTTTTAAAGAAAGAGCCAACCCGAGACAAACTCGAAAAAATTAGACCTGAGTCCAACCCGAACTAGTGGCAATAAAAAAAAAAACAATTTGCATCCAATTTGGCCCGCTGCTCTATTTATTTTAATTTATTATTTGACGACGACACAATGGTAATTCAAAATTGATTGACAGGTCTGTCTCAACAAAAATTAACCTACCGCTAGTCACACAATGTCGTGAATGCTTTTGGCAAACATGCACACACGGTTAGGTTGTGGTCGCCTCGGGTCCGTTTTGCAAAAACACAATTATTTTAAATTACCCAAGACCCGATGGTCCTATTATTATACCTGACCCGTGTTCGAGGCACCTGTGAAACCCTAAAACCCGAACCCGCTCGGGTCAGACCTCTGACCTTCAGATAAAAAAGTGTCATTGTATCATACCTAGTTAGCCTGGGTGCCAGCCCCACCCACAACATTTCAGGTCGGGAAGTTCAGTCTGGTGTCGCTCCATTGTGGCGCAACTATGCTCGGACGAAAGCAGATCGAGCCAATAAAATTGTCAGGGAGGGCTTTATGCAATGATGGACAGATGATCAACAGTAACATAATCAACCACGTCACCAAAGGGCGCTTGTGTTGAATCTGTTTACAACAAAGATGGATGCAGCTGGTGTATTTTTATGTGAATATTATGTCATTGAGTCTGTTCTAGATGATATGGTCTACGCATTGATTTTAAAAGAGGAACAGAGAAACGCGATCAAGGTATTTTTTGATTGAAAAGATGTTTTTGCCGTCCCTCCGTTGGGATTCAGCAAAAGTTTAATTTATCAGCTGGCTTAAATGGTCGCTAAGAAGAAGATGGAACACAATGAAAATGGGCAATTCGGCGTGCACGACAATGTGGATATAACTAGCGGTCGTTGCCAGCTGCTTTTCGGAAGCCCGTGGATGAAGTTAAACTAACTTACAAATGGTGTAAGATAGTCTGACTGTATGACTTACACTCAAAAAAATGCTGGGTTGTTTCAACATGGTTGATTAACAGTAACCCAGCAGTTGGGTTAAAACAACCCATTATTTGGGTCATTTTAACCCATCAATGTGTTCTGTCCAATAAGGAACCAGACCTGGGTTAAAAACAACCCAGCCTTTTTTAGAGTGTAGTAAATAACTCACAATGTCGTGATATGAAAAAAATGTTGTAAACATAATAGGTGTTGATGTACGTTCGCTATCTCAGACTTAGTACAATCATAATGTTAGTCAGGCTGCAAAAGGAAAGACGCCATTTAAACATACGTCACACACTTGGTTGCTCTGATTGGTTGTAGGTCTATCTAATTGAGTGCAGAGGCATTTTTTTGTCCTGGTTCGGTTAATAAACGTCCCATAATCACAGTCCAATGGAGTGGTATCAGACTCAAATTCTGACTAGAATTGAATGACGACGTCAGGCTAATACCTAGTTGCTTTTTGCCAAAATTGGCCATTTAGGCTGTTTTCACATATGTTGGTGCGCACCGTGGTGCGGCCTCGGACCGCACCAAAATACATTGTATCATTTTTCAGTTAGTGCGGTCCGTGTTCACATATATATTTTTTTGCTGTACTCGAAATGCCGCACCGTACACCATGTGACAACGGTCAGTGCTGTCATTGGTCTTTGACAGCTCTTACAGTCTCATGACCACCCCCACGTTTCCATGACAACCAGCCTGACAGGGAGAGCGCAGCTATCAAGATGTGGAGATAAACGATGCACGTCTTTGCGAAGTTTCTTTGCTTTAACGCGAAATTGCGTAGCTGTTCTATTAAAGCCTTTCTCACGGAGCCGTTTGCTAAAAAGCCCCTAATGTCACTATTTGTGTGTGGAGGACAGCTATGCATTTATAAAATCATCAGCTCAAACGTAAAGGAGACAGCGAATCTCTATGCAACGGACCAGGATTGGCTTGTTTGTTGTTAACCCACAATATAACACCCGGCTCACGTCACAACGGAAGCCCAGTGGCTCAAACATGTGGAAAACTTCTTGTATTTGGTTCGGCCCAAGGTCCGGCAGTGTTCACACCACAGGTGGGTCGCCCCAGAGTTCGGCAACAGCCGCTCCGAGACCACCTGTTTAGAGCGGTCTCGGAGCGGCCGTTTAGTGCGCACCCGAGTGCGGCTGTTGTGTTCACACTGACCCAAACGCACCGTACTCGGAGCGACACGTCATTTGGGCCGACCTAAACAGTGTATATGTGAAAACACCCTTAAATTCATATAGCTCCAACAAGATTTTTTTTTTGTGTGTGGAGGGGGTTTCTTTAGTACAGTGGTGCGCATGCCCCCACAGAGAAATTGCAAAGAGGGGCACAGAACAGCAATAAGAAGTTTATGAATAAGGTCATCGATGTGCCAAACCCTAAAAAATGTGGTGACTGAATATCCTCAGCTGTCTAATGGACTGTAAAATTATTCCATTCTCCCCATCTTATCTGTGTGAGGCCATGTTTTTAAAACTGACAGAATTAATTAATTAGTTATAAAAAGTAATTTAAAAAGTACAAAACACCAAAAAGGAAAAAAATCTATTAAAAATCTGATGATAGACAGACAGCCCAAGACAGATCGATAGATGGTTTCGAAAAAGGAGAAGTGAGCTGTGGACTGAGCCGTTGGTTGCAATTCACAATCTCAACCCTACATGCCGCTAAAATGTACACCTTTAAGTAATTTTCGATAAAATTGTCTGCCAAATGCTTAAATGTAAAATGATTTTGTGTGCTCTTTGCATTTGTTTTCATGTTTTTTTACTGACAGAAAAATCACATAAAACTTGAGAGTAAAGAGAAAATACAGCTGTGCTTGAGCATATTTTATTTACTTGTCAGTAAGGTTAACACAAACTAGCAACTCAAAGCTCTTTCTTGGAATTGACTATGAGCATGTTTATGTAGAAAGTTTCCTCTAGGGTAAATTTTTCTGGCCAGCTAAATATCAGCGGACATTGAATAACTTTTCTTAAGATTAATGTAACGTGAGATGACAAGTTGGCCAACAAAACATCTGAGTGTGTCAGAAACTATAATAAATTCGTCCCTTAGTGTGCATCCCTCTGCATCTTTTCTGTGAAATATCTTCTTATTTCCGGCCGTCTTGTGTAAACTTTGCTCTCTGTCTCATCAGATCTACATTTCACTCATTCCTTAGTGTTTTTTGCTCTCTTTTTAAAATCCCTTTCTGTCCCATCTTTCATTGGTTTTCGTCAAATTTGGGGCGCTTTCTTTGAGTGTTGTATATTTCATCAGGGTTAAGGTCCATTAAAGCTGCTGTTGCTGGATGTGACACCACGATGTTATTTCTTAGCTTGAGATGAAAGGAGACTGTAGACATGGAGCACTGAGGTCAAAGTTTACTGTGAACGTCTCACTCCCAGTGTGCTTACTGGAAGTCTTTTACCCGAGACGTCATGACAGAAACTGGAAAATTTACTACTATAACTCATTATTTGTCATTCAACTTTAGCAGTTAATGTGCCACTTTACTTTATTTCCTCAAGGGTTTAACCAAGGACACCAAGGAAGTCTTACACAGGAATTTTAATAGTGTGTTGTCCTTTCAGATTTTCCAAAGTCAGCGAGGTCATTTAACTGATTCATTCATTATATAAATATTTTAAGGTCGGCCTGAAACAAAAGTTGCTACAGTGTTTCTTCCCTATTGTGACGTATATTCGAATTAATCGACTTCGTAGGGCGGGACTTGATTTTATCCTTTGGGAATTCATTGGAAGTTGAAAGCCTGACCATTAGACAATGAATTTTGCCCCACCTTCACTCCAAGATGGATGTTGTGCAAAGAAAAGATAATTTTGAAAGGGAGTGGAGGTTAATGTTTGAAGATTATAAGAGCATCTGTTTTTACAGAAATAATGATGTGACTAAATGTATTTTTTATTTATTTTAAATACCTCAACTTTTATAATGAAGAATGAAATCCAACCAGACAAATTATATAGATGACTGATTAGTCGACTAGGCTGTTTTGTCTTTTTTTAAATATGTGTACCCTAAGTGGGTCTTTTTTCTGATCTCTGCACTAACAAATACTACAGTACTTGCTTTTTTGTCATTCCCTTCCTCTAAAGTGCTGAGTGTGCAGTCTTCACCCTTTGGTACCATATAATCATTCTTGTGAACAGATTTATGGATACAGGAAATCATTAAATGCATTCACTGAATAGACTCGGGGTCCATTTGATATAAGTAATTAGAAGGAAATGAGAATGTGTCCAGAAGTGTTTGAATTATAAACATGGAAGGCGATATTTTAAGAATCCATAGATTACACAGTGTTTACATTTGGGCAGAGGAGTTTGATCATGGAATAACAGTTCAAGAAAAGTGTTGGTTCTGGGATTCTAGAAAAACTAGAAATCGGATCAGATGAGATTTAGACTTTCACAGTTCTTCACTGACCCACTGCTCGAAAATCCCAAATGGCATTTATTAATGTAGGCTTTGTTAACATATGGCATAGGATCAGCACTGTGGCAAACTTAAATATCCAAGAGAGAAACTGAACACCGATTTCCATATTTAGCAGGAACCAAAACATTCAACACGCATGTGCGCACGCACGCACACACACACACACACACACACACACACACACACACACACACACACACACACACAGTTTAATTATTACAATCTATTTATCATTTTATGTATTTCATAATTTTTCACTACACTTAAAGTTACTAACAAAAAGTTGAAAACTACTAACTCATTTTGCTGTTTGTACAGTCTAGCAATGACAGAGATAGTTGTGGTTTCTCATGACACTTATTTCAATTACTTATGTCATTAAGTAGCAACATTTTATGCTGGGTATTTCATCACTTACAGCAGTTTTGATCAATCGAAACAGGATTTTTGGCAACAGCTAATTAGTATGACAGTAAATGTGAAAGCATTATTTTATTGAATACAAACTGAAAGCACCTGAATGGAAAACCTGTGAAAAACTGTATTGGAACTAGCAGTCTTTGTTTCAATGATGCTTATTTTGTTTAGGAACGTTTGTTTGGTTTCGGCAATGTTTATTTTGTTTCAAGAGTGTTTACGTTTTTCAATATTTATTTTGTTTCAAGAGTGTTTACGTTTTTCAATGTTTATTTTGTTTAGCTTGTTCAAGAGTATTTGGTTGGTTTAATTAGTGTAAATTTTTTCAGGAGTGTTTGTTTGGATTCCGAAGTTTTTATTTGTTTCAGAAGTGTTTGTTTGCATTTTGTGGTGTTTAGCTTGTTTCAGGACTGTTTGTTTGGTTTCAGAAGTGTTTATTTGTTTCAGAAGTGTTTGTTTCTATTTTGCAGTGTTTAGCTTGTTTCAGGATTTTTTTTTTGTTTCAGAAGTGTTCATTTGTTTCAGGAGTGTTAGTTTGCATTTTGCGTTGTTTAGCTTGTTTCAGGAGTGCTTGTTTGGTTTCGGAAGTGTTTATTTGTTTCAGGAGTGTTTGTTTGGTTTCAGCAGTGTTTATTTGTTTTAGGAGTGTTTGTTTGGTTCCAGAAGTGTTTATTTGTTTCAGGAGTGTTTGTTTGGTTTCAGAAGTGTTTATTTGTTTCAGGAGTGTTTGTTTTCATTTTGCAGTGTTTAGCTTGTTTCAGAAGTTTTTTTTGTTTCAGAAGTGTTCATTTGTTTCAGGAGTGTTAGTTTGCATTTTGCGTTGTTTAGCTTGATTCAGGAGTGCTTGTTTGGTTTCGGAAGTGTTTATTTGTTTCAGGAGTGTTTGTTTGGTTCCAGAAGTGTTTATTTGTTTCAGGAGTGTTTGTTTGGTTTCAGAAGTGTTTATTTGGTTTCAGGAGTGTTTGTTTTCATTTTGCAGTGTTTAGCTTGTTTCAGGAGTTTTTTTTGTTTCAGAAGTGTTTGTTTGCATTTTGTGGTGTTTAGCTTGTTTCAGGACCGTTTGTTTGGTTTCAGAAGTGTTTATTTGTTTCAGAAGTGTTTGTTTCTACTTTGCAGTGTTTAGCTTGTTTCAGGATTTTTTTTGTTTCAGAAGTGTTCATTTGTTTCAGGAGTGTTAGTTTGCATTTTGCGTTGTTTAGCTTGTTTCAGGAGTGCTTGTTTGGTTTCGGAAGTGTTTATTTGTTTCAGGAGTGTTTGTTTAGTTTCAGCAGTGTTTATTTGTTTTAGGAGTGTTTGTTTGGTTCCAGAAGTGTTTATTTGTTTCAGGAGTGTTTGTTTGGTTTCAGAAGTGTTTATTTGTTTCAGGAGTGTTTGTTTTCATTTTGCAGTGTTTAGCTTGTTTCAGAAGTTTTTTTTGTTTCAGAAGTGTTCATTTGTTTCAGGAGTGTTAGTTTGCATTTTGCGTTGTTTAGCTTGTTTCAGGAGTGCTTGTTTGGTTTCGGAAGTGTTTATTTGTTTCAGGAGTGTTTGTTTAGTTTCAGCAGTGTTTATTTGTTTTAGGAGTGTTTGTTTGGTTCCAGAAGTGTTTATTTGTTTCAGGAGTGTTTGTTTGGTTTCAGAAGTGTTTATTTGTTTCAGGAGTGTTTGTTTTCATTTTGCAGTGTTTAGCTTGTTTCAGGAGTTTTTTTTGTTTCAGAAGTGTTCATTTGTTTCAGGAGTGTTAGTTTGCATTTTGCGTTGTTTAGCTTGATTCAGGAGTGCTTGTTTGGTTTCGGAAGTGTTTATTTGTTTCAGGAGTGTTTGTTTGGTTCCAGAAGTGTTTATTTGTTTCAAGAGTGTTTGTTTGGTTTCAGAAGTGTTTATTTGGTTTCAGGAGTGTTTGTTTTCATTTTGCAGTGTTTAGCTTGTTTCAGGAGTTTTTTTTTTGTTTCAGAAGTGTTCATTTGTTTCAGGAGTGTTAGTTTGCATTTTGCGTTGTTTAGCTTGTTTCAGGAGTGCTTGTTTGGTTTCAGACGTGTTTATTTGTTTCAGGAGTGTTTGTTTGGTTTCAGCAGTGTTTATTTGTTTCAGAAGTGTTTGTTTGGTTTCGGAAGTGTTTATTTGTTTCAGAAGTGTTTGTTTGCATTTTGCGGTGTTTATTTGTTTCAGGAGTGTTCGTTTGGTTTCAGAAGTGTTTATTTGTTTCAGGAGTGTTTGTTTGGATTCAGTAGTGTTTACTTTGTTTTAGGAGTGTTAGTTTGCATTTTGCGTTGTTTAGCTTGTTTCAGGATTTTTTTTTGTTTCCGAAGTGTTTATTTGTTTCAGGAGTTTTAATTTGCATTTTGCGTTGTTTATTTGTTTCAGGAGTGTTTGTTTGGTTTCAGAAGTGTTTATTTGTTTCAGGAGTGTTTGTTTTCATTTTGCAGTGTTTAGCTTGTTTCAGGAGTTTTTTTTTGTTTCAGAAGTGTTCATTTGTTTCAGGAGTGTTAGTTTGCATTTTGTGTTGTTTAGCTTGATTCAGGAGTGCTTGTTTGGTTTCGGAAGTGTTTATTTGTTTCAGGAGTGTTTGTTTGGTTCCAGAAGTGTTTATTTGTTTCAGGAGTGTTTGTTTGGTTTCAGAAGTGTTTATTTGGTTTCAGGAGTGTTTGTTTTCATTTTGCAGTGTTTAGCTTGTTTCAGGATTTTTTTGTTTTGTTTCAGAAGTGTTCATTTGTTTCAGGAGTGTTAGTTTGCATTTTGCGTTGTTTAGCTTGTTTCAGGAGTGCTTGTTTGGTTTCAGACGTGTTTATTTGTTTCAGGAGTGTTTGTTTGGTTTCAGCAGTGTTTATTTGTTTCAGAAGTGTTTGTTTGGTTTCGGAAGTGTTTATTTGTTTCAGAAGTGTTTGTTTGCATTTTGCGGTGTTTATTTGTTTCAGGAGTGTTCGTTTGGTTTCAGAAGTGTTTATTTGTTTCAGGAGTGTTTGTTTGGATTCAGTAGTGTTTACTTTGTTTTAGGAGTGTTAGTTTGCATTTTGCTTTGTTTAGCTTGTTTCAGGAGTGTTTGTTTGGTTTCAGAAGTGTTTATTTGTTTCAGAAGTGTTTGTTTCTATTTTGCAGTGTTTAGCTTGTTTCAGGATTTTTTTTTGTTTCCGAAGTGTTCATTTGTTTCAGGAGTTTTAATTTGCATTTTGCGTTGTTTATTTGTTTCAGGAGTGTTTGTTTGGTTTCAGAAGTGTTTATTTGTTTCAGGAGTGTTTGTTTTCATTTTGCAGTGTTTAGCTTGTTTCAGGAGTTTTTTTTGTTTCAGAAGTGTTCATTTGTTTCAGGAGTGTTAGTTTGCATTTTGTGTTGTTTAGCTTGATTCAGGAGTGCTTGTTTGGTTTCGGAAGTGTTTATTTGTTTCAGGAGTGTTTGTTTGGTTCCAGAAGTGTTTATTTGTTTCAGGAGTGTTTGTTTGGTTTCAGAAGTGTTTATTTGGTTTCAGGAGTGTTTGTTTTCATTTTGCAGTGTTTAGCTTGTTTCAGGATTTTTTTGTTTTGTTTCAGAAGTGTTCATTTGTTTCAGGAGTGTTAGTTTGCATTTTGCGTTGTTTAGCTTGTTTCAGGAGTGCTTGTTTGGTTTCAGACGTGTTTATTTGTTTCAGGAGTGTTTGTTTGGTTTCAGCAGTGTTTATTTGTTTCAGGAGTGTTTGTTTGGTTTCGGAAGTGTTTATTTGTTTCAGAAGTGTTTGTTTGCATTTTGCGGTGTTTATTTGTTTCAGGAGTGTTCGTTTGGTTTCAGAAGTGTTTATTTGTTTCAGGAGTGTTTGTTTGGATTCAGTAGTGTTTACTTTGTTTCAGGAGTGTTAGTTTGCATTTTGCGTTGTTTAGCTTGTTTCAGGAGTGTTTGTTTGGTTTCAGAAGTGTTTATTTGTTTCAGAAGTGTTTGTTTCTATTTTGCAGTGTTTAGCTTGTTTCAGGATTTTTTTTTGTTTCAGAAGTGTTCATTTGTTTCAGGAGTGTTAGTTTGCATTTTGCGTTGTTTATTTGTTTCAGGAGTGTTAGTTTGCATTTTGTGTTGTTTAGCTTGTTTCAGGAGTGCTTGTTTGGTTTCGGAAGTGTTTATTTGTTTCAGGAGTGTTTGTTTGGTTCCAGAAGTGTTTATTTGTTTCAGGAGTGTTTGTTTGGTTTTTAGAAGTGTTTATTTGTTTCAGGAGTGTTTGTTTTCATTTTGCAGTGTTTAGCTTGTTTCAGGAGTTTTTTTTTTCAGAAGTGTTCATTTGTTTCAGGAGTGTTAGTTTGCATTTTGCGTTGTTTAGCTTGATTCAGGAGTGCTTGTTTGGTTTCGGAAGTGTTTATTTGTTTCAGGAGTGTTTGTTTGGTTCCAGAAGTGTTTATTTGTTTCAGGAGTGTTTGTTTGGTTTCAGAAGTGTTTATTTGGTTTCAGGAGTGTTTGTTTTCATTTTGCAGTGTTTAGCTTGTTTCAGGAGTTTTTTTTGTTTGTTTCAGAAGTGTTTATTTTTTTCAGTAGTGTTTGTTCGGATTCAGAAGTGTTTATTTGTTTCATAAGTATTTGTTTGGTTTCAGCAGTGTTTATTTGTTTCAGAAGTGTTTGTTTGGTTTCGGAAGTGTTTATTTGTTTCAGAAGTGTTTGTTTGCATTTTGCGGTGTTTATTTGTTTCAGGAGTGTTCGTTTGGTTTCAGAAGTGTTTATTTGTTTCAGGAGTGTTTGTTTGGATTCAGTAGTGTTTACTTTGTTTTAGGAGTGTTAGTTTGCATTTTGCTTTGTTTAGCTTGTTTCAGGAGTGTTTGTTTGGTTTCAGAAGTGTTTATTTGTTTCAGAAGTGTTTGTTTCTATTTTGCAGTGTTTAGCTTGTTTCAGGATTTTTTTTTTGTTTCCGAAGTGTTCATTTGTTTCAGGAGTTTTAATTTGCATTTTGCGTTGTTTATTTGTTTCAGGAGTGTTTGTTTGGTTTCAGAAGTGTTTATTTGTTTCAGGAGTGTTTGTTTTCATTTTGCAGTGTTTAGCTTGTTTCAGGAGTTTTTTTTGTTTCAGAAGTGTTCATTTGTTTCAGGAGTGTTAGTTTGCATTTTGTGTTGTTTAGCTTGATTCAGGAGTGCTTGTTTGGTTTCGGAAGTGTTTATTTGTTTCAGGAGTGTTTGTTTGGTTCCAGAAGTGTTTATTTGTTTCAGGAGTGTTTGTTTGGTTTCAGAAGTGTTTATTTGGTTTCAGGAGTGTTTGTTTTCATTTTGCAGTGTTTAGCTTGTTTCAGGATTTTTTTGTTTTGTTTCAGAAGTGTTCATTTGTTTCAGGAGTGTTAGTTTGCATTTTGCGTTGTTTAGCTTGTTTCAGGAGTGCTTGTTTGGTTTCAGACGTGTTTATTTGTTTCAGGAGTGTTTGTTTGGTTTCAGCAGTGTTTATTTGTTTCAGGAGTGTTTGTTTGGTTTCGGAAGTGTTTATTTGTTTCAGAAGTGTTTGTTTGCATTTTGCGGTGTTTATTTGTTTCAGGAGTGTTCGTTTGGTTTCAGAAGTGTTTATTTGTTTCAGGAGTGTTTGTTTGGATTCAGTAGTGTTTACTTTGTTTCAGGAGTGTTAGTTTGCATTTTGCGTTGTTTAGCTTGTTTCAGGAGTGTTTGTTTGGTTTCAGAAGTGTTTATTTGTTTCAGAAGTGTTTGTTTCTATTTTGCAGTGTTTAGCTTGTTTCAGGATTTTTTTTTGTTTCAGAAGTGTTCATTTGTTTCAGGAGTGTTAGTTTGCATTTTGCGTTGTTTATTTGTTTCAGGAGTGTTAGTTTGCATTTTGTGTTGTTTAGCTTGTTTCAGGAGTGCTTGTTTGGTTTCGGAAGTGTTTATTTGTTTCAGGAGTGTTTGTTTGGTTCCAGAAGTGTTTATTTGTTTCAGGAGTGTTTGTTTGGTTTTTAGAAGTGTTTATTTGTTTCAGGAGTGTTTGTTTTCATTTTGCAGTGTTTAGCTTGTTTCAGGAGTTTTTTTTTTCAGAAGTGTTCATTTGTTTCAGGAGTGTTAGTTTGCATTTTGCGTTGTTTAGCTTGATTCAGGAGTGCTTGTTTGGTTTCGGAAGTGTTTATTTGTTTCAGGAGTGTTTGTTTGGTTCCAGAAGTGTTTATTTGTTTCAGGAGTGTTTGTTTGGTTTCAGAAGTGTTTATTTGGTTTCAGGAGTGTTTGTTTTCATTTTGCAGTGTTTAGCTTGTTTCAGGAGTTTTTTTTGTTTGTTTCAGAAGTGTTTATTTTTTTCAGTAGTGTTTGTTCGGATTCAGAAGTGTTTATTTGTTTCATAAGTATTTGTTTGGTTTCAGCAGTGTTTATTTGTTTCAGGAGTGTTTGTTTGGTTTCAGAAGTGTTTATTTGTTTCAAAAGTGTTTGTCTGGATTCAGAAGTGTTTATTTGTTTCAGGAGTGCTTGTTTGGTTTCAGACGTGTTTATTTGTTTCAGGAGTGTTTGTTTGGTTTCAGACGTGTTTATTTGTTTCAGGAGTGTTTGTTTGGTTTCAGCAGTGTTTATTTGTTTCAGGAGTGTTTGTTTGCATTTTGCAGTGTTTATTTGTTTCAGTGTTTATTTGTTTCAGGAGTGTTTGTTTGGTTTCAGAAGTGTTTATTTGGTTTCAGGAGTGTTTGTTTTCATTTTGCAGTGTTTAGCTTGTTTCAGGAGTTTTTTTTGTTTGTTTCAGAAGTGTTTATTTTTTTCAGGAGTGTTAGTTTGCATTTTGCATTGTTTAGCTTGTTTCAGGAGTGCTTGTTTGGTTTCAGACGTGTTTATTTGTTTCAGGAGTGTTTGTTTGGTTTCAGCAGTGTTTATTTGTTTCAGGAGTGTTTGTTTGCATTTTGCGGTGTTTATTTGTTTCAGGAGTGCTTGTTTGGTTTCAGACGTGTTTATTTGTTTCAGGAGTGTTTGTTTGGTTTCAGACGTGTTTATTTGTTTCAGGAGTGTTTGTTTGGTTTCAGCAGTGTTTATTTGTTTCAGGAGTGTTTGTTTGCATTTTGCGGTGTTTATTTGTTTCAGGAGTGTTTGTTTGGTTTCAGAATTGTTTATTTGTTTCAGGAGTGTTTGTTTGGATTCAGTAGTGTTTACTTTGTTTCAGGAGTGTTAGTTTGCATTTTGCGTTGTTTAGCTTGTTTCAGGAGTGTTTGTTTGGTTTCAGCAGTGTTTATTTGTTTCAGGAGTGTTTGTTTGGTTTCAGCAGTGTTTATTTGTTTCAGGAGTGTTTGTTTGGTTTCAGCAGTGTTTATTTGGTTTCAGCAGTGTTTATTTGTTTCAGGAGCGTTTGTTTTCATTTTGCAGTGTTTAGTAGGGCTGCACGACAAATCACATGCGATACCACGCGCATCACGTCAGTAATGCCGGTTCCTTGATTAGTATTAAATCACCATCAGCTGCTTTCAGATGGCATGACATTAACTGCACAGAGCCGTAGTTCACTGACAAGCTGGGCCATATCGCATACATATTGCAGGCGATAGGTCCGCGATAATTAATGCGAAATTGCCCCAATTGTCAGTGAACTACGGCTATGTGTAGTTAAAGCTGCTCCATCCGAAAACAGCCGATGGCGATCCAACACCAATCAAGGAACCGGCACCACCGACGAGATGCGCGCGACAAACACATGCGATTCATCGTGCAGCCCTAGTGTTTAGCTTGTTTCAGGAGTGTTTGTTTGGTTTCAGCAGTGTTTATTTGTTTGGTTTCAGCAGTGTTTATTTGTTTCAGGAGTGTTTGTTTGGTTTCAGAAGTGTTTATTTGTTTCAGGAGTGTTTGTTTGGTTTCAGCAGTGTTTATTTGTTTGGTTTCAGCAGTGATTATTTGTTTGGTTTCAGCAGTGTTTATTTGTTTGGTTTCAGCAGTGTTTATTTGTTTGGTTTCAGAAGTGTTTATTTGTTTCAGAAGTGTTTGTTTGCCTTTTGCTGTGTTTAGCTTGTTTCAGGAGTGTTTGTTTGGATTCAGAAGTGTTTATTTGTTTCAGAAGTGTTTGTTTTCATTTTGTGATGTTTAGCTTGTTTCAGTAGTGTTTGTTTGGATTCAAGGTCAAGGTCAAGGTCAAGGTATCTTTATTGGTACCCGAAGGTAAATTTGTTGCGCAGACCAGACATTCAGCAATCCAAACTTAAAAACAATTCATAAAACAAAGACATAATAACATACAATAACAATAAAATATTACAATATGTAAAAAGGTCATGACAATTTGCTTCTGCACACACCCTCAGTACCCAACTAAACCATACATATCATCTCCTGCTTTTTTCGTTCAATAGTTTTATAGCAGCAGGTACAAAAGTGTTCCTATATCGTTTAGTTCTCCACCTAGGGGCCACGAACCGACATCCAGAGGGGAGTAGCTGGAACTCATCATGTAAAGGGTGGGACCAATCTTTAATTATAAAACTCGCCTTGCGCTTTAAAAAATTAGAATAAAGGTCTGCTAAGTTAAGCTGTGGCTCACCTATGATCTTACTTGCCCACCTAATAATTTGATTTAAAGAGTTTTTGTTCTTCAAAGACAAATTTCCAAACCACGCTACAAGGGAGAACGACAAGATTGATTCAATAAATGCCCTATAAAAAAGGGTCATCATAGTTTTATCAATATGAAATCTGGACAGTTTTCTGAGGCAAAACAGACGCTGATGGCCCTTTTTACATACCATCTCACAGTTCTTTTCAAAAGTCAGTTTAGAATCAATTACTGTGCCCAGATATTTGTAGCTTTCTACACAATCCACAACCTGATCTTTAATAATTGTGGTGTCATGGCGTGAAGCACAAGTTCTAAAATCTATGATCATGTCCTTTGTTTTAGTAATCAGAAGTGTTTATTTGTTTCAGTAGTGTTTGTTTAGTTTCAGCAGTGTTTATTTGTTTCATAAGTGTTTGTTTTCATTTTGTGATGTTTAGCTTGTTTCAGTAGTGTTTGTTCGGATTCAGAAGTGTTTATTTGTTTCAAAAGTATTTGTTTGGTTTCAGCAGTGTTTATTTGTTTCAGGAGTGTTTGTTTGGATTCAGAAGTGTTTATTTGTTTTAGGAGTGTTTGTTTGGATTCAGAAGTGTTTATTTGTTTCATAAGTATTTGTTTAGTTTCAGCAGTGTTTATTTGTTTCAGTAGTGTTTGTTTGGATTCAGAAGTGTTTATTTGTTTCAGGAGTGTTTGTCTGGATTCAGAAGTGTTTATTTGTTTTAAGAGTGTTTGTTTGGATTCAGAAGTGTTTATTTGTTTCATAAGTATTTGTTTGGATTCAGAAGTGTTTATTTGTTTCATAAGTATTTGTTTGGTTTCAGCAGTGTTTATTTGTTTCAGGAGTGTTTGTTTGGTTTCAGCAGTGTTTATTTGTTTCAGGAGTGTTTGTTTGGTTTCAGCAGTGTTTATTTGTTTCAGGAGTGTTTGTTTGGATTCAGAAGTGTTTATTTGTTTTAGGAGTGTTTGTTCGGATTCAGATGTGTTTATTTGTTTCATAAGTATTTGTTTGGTTTCAGCAGTGTTTATTTGTTTCAGTAGTTTTTGTTTGGATTCAGAAGTGTTTATTTGTTTCAGGAGTGTTTGTCTGGATTCAGAAGTGTTTATTTGTTTTAGGAGTGTTTGTTTGGATTCAGAATTGTTTATTTGTTTCATAAGTATTTGTTTGGTTTCAGCAGTGTTTATTTGTTTCAGGAGTGTTTGTTTGGTTTCAGCAGTGTTTATTTGTTTCAGGAGTGTTTGTTTGGTTACAGCAGTGTTTATTTGTTTCAGGAGTGCTTGTTTGGTTTCAGAAGTGTTTATTTGTTTCAGGAGTGTTTGTCTGGATTCAGAAATGTTTGTTTGTTTCAGGAGTGTTTGTTTGGATTCAGAAGTGTTTACTTTGTTTCATAAGTATTTGTTTGCATTCTGCTTGTTTCAGGAGTGTTTGTTTGTTTCCGGAAGTGTTTATTTGTTTCAGTAGTGTTTGTTTTCATTTTGCAGTGTATAGCTTGTTTCAGGAGTGCTTGTTTGGTTTCAGAAGTGTTTATTTGTTTAAGGAGTGTTTGTTTGGATTCAGATTTGTTTATTTGTTTCAGAAGTATTTGTTTGGTTTCAGCAGTGTTTATTTGTTTCAGCAGTGTTTGTTTGGATTCAGAAGTGTTTATTTGTTTCAAAAGTGTTTGTCTGGATTCAGAAGTGTTTATTTGTTTTAGGAGTGTTTGTTTGGATTCAGAATTGTTTATTTGTTTCATAAGTATTTGTTTGGTTTCAGCAGTGTTTATTTGTTTCAGGAGTGTTTGTTTGGTTTCAGCAGTGTTTATTTGTTTCAGGAGTGTTTGTTTGGTTTCAGCAGTGTTTATTTGTTTCAGGAGTGCTTGTTTGCTTTCAGAAGTGTTTATTTGTTTCAGGAGTGTTTGTCTGGATTCAGGAGTGTTTGTTTGTTTCAGGAGTGTTTGTTTGGATTCAGAAGTGTTTACTTTGTTTCATAAGTATTTGTTTGCATTCTGCTTGTTTCAGGAGTGTTTGTTTGTTTCCGGAAGTGTTTATTTGTTTCAGTAGTGTTTGTTTTCATTTTGCAGTGTATAGCTTGTTTCAGGAGTGCTTGTTTGGTTTCAGAAGTGTTTATTTGTTTCAGAAGTGTTTGTTTTCATTTTGTTTTGTTTAGCTTGTTTCAGGAGTGTTTGGATTCAGAAGTGTTTATTTGTTTCAGAAGTGTTTGTTTTCATTTTGTGATGTTTAGCTTGTTTCAGGAGTGTTTGTTTGCATTCAGAAGTGTTTATTTATTTCAGGAGTGTTTGTTTGGTTTCTGACATTTATTTTGTTTTCTCTTTGTTTCAAGAGTGTTTTTCAGTGTTTAACTTGATTCTGGAGTGTTTGTTTTCAGAAATGTTTATTTTGTTGCAGACACCTCTGAAAACACTCTTTAGTGATGACTGGAAATATGAAAAAAATGACAAAATGAATTAAACAAAAATAATTAATTAAACAAAAATAGTTTTGTTTGGGTCTGCCATGTTTTTTTCACTCTATGAAGAATGTACTGATTCAGTGTTTAGTCTAATAGTGTTTTATAACATGCTAAAGCCTCTTCAGGGCATCAGGGGCAGATGATGTCATGTAGTGACCCAGATTCTAATATAACTAACTGGATGGAAAATTTAAAACAGAAGAGTGACCTTTTAATGCCTTGTGAGGTTCCTTCAGTGTTTTTAATGCTTAAATGTTTATTTTTGGTCTTTTAAACAGAGTTCTGCGATTGATTTCTCAGTGCATCTTCAAAAAGTTGTTTACACATGGATGCTTTGGAAAGACAGTGACATTAGCAACTGGAGACATCCGTTTTGCTGGGAAACCGGATTGCAAATCATGTGTGAGTGATTGAATTATGGTAAACTACAGAGAGACTGCAAGTATACTCGTAAACAGAATCGTTACACTCGTTTTTAGTGGAATATGGGCAAGGACAGAGCGATGACATGAGTTCCCATGGTGTTCAATGCCAGTTTGGTGCATTGCTATGCTTTTTACCAGAAGAAATGGGCGGTCAACCAGAATGTTCGGATAAAAGTTGACCACAGATGTTTTGCTGGGTAAAGTAGTTAAGGAGCCTGATGGGCATCTAAAAGTTGATTATATGACTAGAAGACTAGATGAGAGAATGGGAAAAAAGAGAAGATATAAAGGGAGAGGAAAGGAAAAAGAGGACGTAGAGGGAGACAAAAAGAGATGAGAGTACACTGTTTATGGAGGGAGATAAAAGAAGAGATGCCATAGAGGAAGAGAAAAGGAGAAAGGATATATAGAGAGGGGATAGAGAAAAAGAAAAAAGTGGATCAAAGGAGAAGAGAGGATATAGAGGGAGAGGGAAGAAGAGAGAAAAAAAGGAAATAGGAGGAAATGAAATAGGATGGGAGGAAAAGAAGAGACAAATAGAGGAAAGGAGAGAGTGAAGGAAAGTGAGCGTAACAACCGCTGAGTCAGCCAGTCTGGGGTCAATTCCTTAACTTCTCGTGTGTTAGTGAAGAGCAACACTTAAAGAAAGCGAGAGCTTTAAATCTGGGCAGCTCTTTAAAGCAGATTGTATGTGTCCAGACCACAAACTTGGCTATGAGAGAGAGCTGGAGACCATATAGGAGAAATATATACATAGTTTATATATATATACTCCTGTTGTTGTGATGTGTTAATGAATGTGTGCATTGTTTGCTTGGCCTAGGGGCTTATTTATGTATCTGTTAATTACTTGCATAGCTGTTTATTTGTTATCGTACATAGAAGAAAATTGGAGAACGGCGATTCCAGCGATCTTCAAAATGCAAAACAGGGAAGGCTGAATGTGCAACGAGCCTCCTGTCGCTTTTTGTTTCTTCCAGTCTGTTTCTTTTCCCAGCGGTGTTGTGGCTTAGTGGTTTGTGACCAGATGTGCCCTCGAACTGAGCGCTTAACCTCTGGTTCCTCTGTTTCACCCTTTAGTTGAAATGTACTGTAAATCACCTTCTGCACGTGAAGAACAATGTACAGTAAATATCTCTTAAAAGGGTAGTTTAACCAAAAAATCTTTCCCTTTATGTTGTTGCAATCTCGTATGACATAATAAAAAGATAATTTAATGAGCATCCGGTTGGATGGATTCAATACAATAGCAGAGAATTATGTAATTATTTATAAGTCTAAAAAACAAAATGTGCACCTGCTAATAGTTTCTGAAATACTTTGATCGCTTTTGAAAAATATTCCACTAAATATTTATTTATTTAAGCAAATTTACAGTAAAAAGTGCTGGCCACCATGACACCTCGGGTCATCTTCTCATTATGTTGTAATCAACTCTGTGCTTTGGACCTTGCATAAACATCATATTTTTTAAAAATGATCAGTGAACCACATACAGTACACTCAGTATAGCTGATGAAGTGACTTATTAATCGCAAAAGTAAGTCATAATCTACTCCCATTGTATTTGATCCACCTAACCTGATGTTCTTTAGATGATCTCCTTGCGAAAAAATATGACAGATTTTTTATATGCAGGTGCAGTGGTGCCACACACTGAAAAGTGAAGCCAAAACATTTCGATCACCGCCTTATGACTGGCTGGAGTATAGGTCATAAACCCCGCCCTCTCCGTGTAACCAATTGGAACATGAGCCAAATTTAAAAATCAAATTAAACTTTAAATACATTTTCCCAACGATGGTATCTGTTACTAAAGTTATTTCTTATACTGTTAATGCACTATTTCCAATAAGTTTAGTTTAAGTTATTTATTATATACTATTAAGATGGCGTGTGATGACTGAATTTGAGTGTCATACGGGAAAATGGGCGGAGCCTTGATACCGCAGCTCCACCTCATGATCACTACTGTGACAACAGTAGCTGCGTTTCCATTTTCCTTTAAATTCTGCAAATTGACATTGCGAATTGAAAATACGGCCAATGGAAACACATACATTTCGCGAAAATCCATATATCGCCAAAAAGTTTCTACGCTTGCATGAGGTGGTTTTTCAGGCAAAACTGCAATTGAATTATTTATTCGCATTTTCAGGTCATCTGAAGTAAGTCACATAATTATTATTTGAAGATGATGTGGTGTGTACTTAAACCTCCCAATACGTGTCTGCTCCCACGGATAAGAGGTTTTCCTTGCCAATAATGTTTGGATAACACTCCTACATCTCTTTTGATTTAAAATAATGTATTATTACCTCCAAGAAACACCTCTACATTGCCATTTTATACATTTCTTTTAAATATAAGGGGCATCCTTTGGCATTAACGTGTCCTTCGGTTAAAATTAATGCCTATTGTGGTGGATGCGATATTAGTAAACCTACCAACATCAGTCGACGTGATGTCTGGAATGACTTCTTGTGAGAGGAAAAGCTTTCAGTCGCATTTCATCGATTAATGGAAACGCCATCATTTCACAATGCATTTTGGTCGACATTTAGAAAATAATGCAAACATTTTGCCAAATATGCAATGAAAACGCAGCTTGATGTCATTGCCGCAAGATGTCACTGGCCATTTTTGAGATATTTTGGCCTAATTTTGGACAAAATATCCATTGGAGAATGGAAGTCAATGGAGACGTGTCATCCATCTTTTTTTACAGTCTATGGTCACGCCACAAGAGGCACCAAACAAAAAATCATCAAAAATAAAGCTATCAAAAAATGTCCGACTTTTCCGCCATTTTACAGTGCCCATCAGTATTTCCACTGTTTGCAATGCATGCAAAGCTGCAGAGTTCATGAACTGCTGACACACAGATCCCAGATCATGAATCGCTCATATATCATAATGCTATGTATTAGCGTGGCAGTAACAAAGCCAAACCGATCAGCCAAGAGGATCACACACATACGCTCAAGCCTACTTGGAAAAACAAGCCCTTTAACTAAACAGTGAAACTGGCTTCTCCTCCCATGCTGGCACGTTCTGTTTAATTCAACTCTGTTGAGATCTGGCGTGACTTACTGCGCTGTTATTCAAACAACACTGGCGTTTAAAAAGTCATTCTGGCAATTCATCCTCTCCGGCGTTTACCAGAAGAAGGGTTGAGATTAGATGTCTTTTGTTAAAGTAAATCATGGTAAAACTGCTGTTATAATGGCCTCTGATACTGTAGCACCATCCATTTCTTCTGGGACTTCCCAAAGTAAATTCATCTTACTTTGTGCAGTAAAAACATCACTTCTTCTCTGTCATTGGCTTTGGCAGTCTGTCAATTGCCACCTGATTTAAATCAGACTTTGGTTTACTGCGAGTGTATCCAAAAGGTTTTTGAGGTTGTTTGGGCATTCACGTTATATATCTAAGCATTATTACTATCCTATCTGTTTGTCTGTATAATAGACAATTTGTTCTGTCTAATTTTTTACTCCTTGCCTTCATTTGCTCCTAATAAAAATATTTGAGCATGTGTTTCCTGTAAAACTGTTCTGCTCTGCAACAGTGTGTACACAAATGAACTGAATATTTACAAGAGAAAGTAAAAGCCTGCAGATGATTTTAAAGGCTAAACATTTAACCCATAATGCATTGCTGCAAGGGAACGAGAAAGTTAGGATGCCTCCGGAGTGAATTCTTATATCAATATCACCGGCATCATTCACCGACACCACACAATGCAACTCAATACTCCCACAGAGCAAGAAAGAGAGAGACTTACACAAACATGGTAATATAGATCTGGAAAAGATGATTGAGGGAAAAGTCTGTCTTTAAAAGTGCAAATCTCTTCGTTAATGAGAGTTTGTGTGAGAGATGGAACCGTAACTGGATTGTGGTTAAAATGGGCCTGTGAAACTCAAGTCAAACACCCAACACCAACCACAAGATCAATTTGAGGGTTACTGTGGCATACATTAAAGCATTCCAGTGCAGTTTTTCAAGTTTTATTGGTAACATTCACAACCATACACCTAATAAAATGCTTAGTACGACTTTTCACCGCAATTTACCATAAGCAATTGTATAGATTATGAACTAATAAAAATATTAGACTGGATTTTTTACAGACAGGATCACATATACAAAATGTGCATATGACCATGAAATGGTGCATAATGGCAAATGTAAAGTGGTAGCAACAATCTGACAGGCAGTATGTCCATTGTGCAAGGTTGTGGTCTTGTAATGGCCCTCTTCCAATCAGATTTGTAGCACAGATATAATACATTTTGGGGCAGTTTCCTGGACAGGGTTTAGATTAATCCAGGACTGGGCCTTAGTTACAGTATATTAGGACATTTAAGTAGTTTTTACAAACACACCCTACCAAAAAACAACAACACTGGTGTGCATTTTCACTCTAAAAAAACAAACGGTGCTATATAGAACCAAAACTGTTGATTTGAATCGTAACCATAGAAGAACCGTTTTTAGTGCCATATAGCACCGGTGAAGCACCTGTGTAGAACCATATAGGGGCCATATAGAACCACTATAGCACCACATTTGGTTCTACATAGCACTATATGGTTCTACACAGGTGCTTCACCGGTGCTATATGGCACTAAAAACGGTTCTTCTATGATTACGAGCAAAGAACCACTTTTGGTGCTATATAGCACCGTTTGTTTTTAGAGTGTTGAGAGAAAACAATGCCACTGATATATGTCAAGATATCACCATGCAAAATGTTTAAACGGGACATTTCACGAAAATTTTTAAGATGTAAAAAATCTTTGGTGACCCAGAGTACATGTGTGAAGTTATAACTCATAATATCCCACAGATAATTGATTATAACATGTTAACATTGCCATTTTGTAGGTGCAAACAAAAATCTACCGTTTTTCATTGTGTACTTAAATGCAAATGAGCTGATGAAATGCAAACACTGATCACCATAATGGTGGTTTATTCAAATTGAAACTCAATTGTGCTGCCAATTATTTTCTCTCTCTCTCTTTCTCTCTGCACTAAATGGCAGTGCCATGGTTGGATAGTGCAGATTTAGGGGCGGTATTATTATAAATAGATCCCCTTCTGACATCACAAAGGGAGCCAAATTTCAATGACCTAATTTTTCACGTGCATGCAGAGAATGGTTTATCAAAACTAAGTTACTGGGTTGATCTTTTTCACATTTTCTAGGTTTATAGAAGCACTGGGGACCCAATAATAGCACTTAAACATGGAAAAAGTCAGATTTTCATGATATATCCCCTTTAAATGAAGGCTCAATAAAGGCTCATCCTAGATGTAGCTTTCTGACCCCCATGTAATCACACCCGAAATGTTTCGAACACACATGCCATTTCACAGATATTACAAGGACGGACAGGTGCACACACACACGCAGGCCACACATGGTTTGTTCAAACCTCAGCTTTCAACAGTAGGTAAGCACGTAACAGTTGACCAATGCAATGTGTCGTGTTTTGTGTCACAGATTTGGGTGTCGTGCACATGTTCTGCACACACATGCTGATTCACAGGCATTAACATCTTTATTCAAGGTCTTCCTTCGTTTCGGTCTCTAGATATTGCAGCACTGTGCTGTTTTATGACACATGGATAACTTATTATAGGTCATGACTTATTGTTTTAGCTCCGGATCAGAAGAAAATGGCCATGAAATGATTCCTTTTTATTTATAATATTACTTGCACTGCGTAAGAAAGGCTACATAATGGAAACATGCAAGGAACTTGTAATAACAAATAAAGATGGGAAGTTGAGGGGGAAGAATACAGGGCTAATGGGTTCAATCTGATGTCTGAGGGCTAAAGGCATTTTCTTTAACCATCTGATGGTCTGTCGTGTCTTTGTGAGAAGCTTCCTGGGGTTTATTGCATTTTTATTAACTTATAATATTAGCCAAGCCTCAGAGGAAAAAAATCCCAGAATTCAGAATTTACAGAATGGAAAGTTACTTGATTCCAGACATAGTGAAGCTTCAGCCGGATATAGAGGAATTTCTTTTAACCTCGTTTGACCTTTTAGCATTTAATAAACTGAGTTCCTGGAGATCTGACAACACAGAGACCATGAGTCAGATTATCAGGGGATCACAAAAAACTATTTTTTACAGAATTGTGTGCAATACGACCACAGCTAAGATGCGGAAAAGTTAATTTCAGTGGGAACCGTTGTGTATACGAGATCTTTTAGTCAAAAATGCGCTGCTGGGTTTATTTACGGGAAAACTGCGTATCTCGGGGTGTTTATCAGAAAAAGGAGGGGAAATATTTACAATAGAGGGTAAATCAATAAACTACACAGAATACAACAGAATAAAAACACAAATATTTTCCCAGCACTCCCACATATTTGGCCGATACACATAATGCTTCATTCCCACCAGGCTCCAAGACTTTTACGAAAGACTAAAACGAAAGACGGCGATTCAGAAAAGCTTTTTGTTTAACATTAATTAAAGCTGATGTTGAACACATGTTAGTGTTTAATAAAGTGTTTCATCACTCTTAAAGGATTACTCCACTTTCATAAAAAATTCTGATCATTTACTCACCCCCATGTCATCCAAAATGTTTATGTCTTTCTTTGTTTAGTTGAGAAGAAATTAAGTTTTTCAAGAAAAACATTCCAGCATAGTGGACTTTCGTGGACCTCAAAAGTTTACAGTTTCAACGCAGCTTCAAAGGGGTCTAAATGATCCCAATTGAAGCATAAGGGTCTTATCTAGTAAAACCATCATCATTTTCGGCCAGAGAAAAAAGTACTTGTTTTGCACTAGCCATGTGATGCCAAGCGAGACCTTACGTGTTACATAATCATGTTGAAAGGTCACACATTATACTACAGTAACCATGGTTTACTTCTGAAAACCATGGTTGTCTAAAGGTTTTTGTGGTTACCATGGTTTTACTACAGGAACCATGGTTTTTTGGTTTAAACAGTAGTAAAACCATGGTTAATTTTCGTAAGGGAACATCTTAAAGGACAAGTTCAGTATTTTACACTTAAAGCCCTGTTTTCAGATTGTTTATGATGAAATAGAACGGTTTTGACTGAAATTTGGACATATGCGGCTGCCCCGAGAATTTTCGGGTGTTTGTGTTTCACCTCCCACCTCTATAATGGGTGTATAGGTGTACTGGAACAATCCTTCCTAAAATGCATAAACTTTCGTTTACAAAGACGTGAAACTCACCGAGTGGTCAGGGGGGTTCACTGATATGCTCACACAAAAATCGCTGCAAAAGATGCTTTCCAACAGGTGTTTTAGCATTCATTGTTAACCCTAAGAGCCCTAAGGTCATTTTTACAATGTATTGTCCGTCTGGTTTTATTTTCTTAAAAAGCTTGTAAAACATCAACCCTGCAGTGCACAGACAATCTACAAACATCTTTTTTTCAGGACAAGTTGGACTGTCCGAATATGTGTGTTGTATTGATGTCACATGCATGTAAAATAAGTTATGGGACCATAAAGACAAATAAAAAAATAAAACAAAAATTGAATCAATTATATATTTATTGTAATCACACACAAAATAATAAAAGCTAAGCATTTTTCCTCTGTAAAACAGTTGTCTCATGTCTTTGGAGTCCTTGAGCACAGAAATGAACATTATACAGATCAAAAATTATTTACATTTTTACAAAAAAAGTCCAGGCTTTTTCATGACATTTATTATTATCAAGCCACATGCGTGATGACGCGCACATGCGTGATGATGCACACAAACAGAAAGCATCAGTGGACATTGTAGCATTTAGCTAGCGGTAAACCCGATAGAAAAATCGATAAATTATGGACATCAAGTGGATACATCTAGGATGTAAGCGTTTGGATGCATTGCTGAACAACTCCGAAAAGAGGGACAAGTTTCAGGCTGGATAAAAAACCTTCTGTAAAAGCTAGAAAGACACCAAATATATCCCCGTGATGGCTAACTCCTCAGCTATTATAACACAGTCTCACACCCATGGCGTCAATATTTGACGACACTTGACCATGCGTCAATATGTTGACGCGGAGGGTATACCTTTCGCGTCATTTTTTGACGAACTGGGGACTTCAATACTATTACGTCCGTTGCATTCTCTTTTCCTATTTTCAAACCATTTTTGCGTCGGTTAAGGGTTAGATTACGCAAAATTAAACAGTGTACGCGAAATTAAACAGTTGTCACCTGGCGTTGGGGTTAGAGTTAGGTACGCGAAATTAAACAGTTGTCACCTGGCGTTGGGGTTAGAGTTAGGTTTGGGTAGGGATGTCATTATGTAAATCTAACCCTAAACCGACGCGAAAATGGTAAGAAAATAGGAAAAGAGAATGCAACGGACTGAATAGTATTGGTGTGAATACCAAACTTGTCCTTTAACGGCCCTCTTTTTCCACACTTGTAAACAATGGACAACACATAGTGCTACCCATTAAAAGTAAATGAGAAGCGTTAACGCTGACGCCCCGTGTGAATTGAGCATAATGGCCTTCACGATAATGGGGGTGGGCTGACATTGTGATACTACAGCTTTCTACAAAGCTTATTGCGATGTGTATGACTTCACCGTATGACTTAAAAAGTTATGTTTGAGAGAATTAACTTCTCTCTTGCAGTTCTTATACAGCTCTGGAATAGGAAATTAGTAGGAAAATAGTTGCTTGATGGCCTTACGTACCACTTATCAAGCGACCAGACCATAACAATAACTGATATATAATGGGTCATTATACAGTCACTTTTACAGTCACCTGATTTTCCTGTGTATATGCTCTGTATTCATTGTCTTGCGTGGATGTGCCTTGTTATTCATTCAGGTTGTAAAGAATGACGTCTTAAATCCTTTGTGTCTTCTGTCCTCCATCCCATCTGAACTCCTGGAGAGTAAACGTATAATGCAGGAGATAAGGATTTATTCATGCTAAATAAAATTGTCATTATTAAAGGTGAGTGATGGAGAGGGCAGAAGCAAGGGGTAATCGCTTAGATCGGTGTGGCTCAGTCGGGTCAACTCTGACTAATGGATTGATGACGTCTGTCTGAGCTTTTAGTGAGATGAAACGCCATTGATTAAATATGTGTGTGAGAGAGAGACAGTGGTGAATGAAGTCTAGATATAAAAGGAAATGTAGATTGAAAGAAATCCTGTATAACAACAATAGTCATTAATGAGATGCACTAAATCTGGGCGGTATAGCGGTATATTCCGTTACCGTGAAATAAAATGTCAGAATGTCTATTCTGTGTATTCTGCGTAATGTAAATAAGTGGGCGTGTCCAACTCAGCACACCCACTGAGTTGTTCAATTTGTGTGAATGCTGCGAATTGAGCGTCTGGCGCGGTACGCGCAAACGGTGCTTTTTGTGCATATTGCGTTTCATGCAAATTTGCGTCTGACGCCCGAGTTTAAAATTTTTAGCTTTGGCGGATTTTTGTGCCGCATTAACCAATCAGGAACCTGCTTGCTGCTGTGGCGGCAGCCCCGCCTGGAATCACTCATTCAACATGGAGGAATGCTTGATATTCTGTGAGCAGTCACCTGTAGCTATACAACACCAGTTCTTATTTCTAGAGACAAGAATAAAAAGGACCTCGCTTGGAAGAGTGTCAGTGGGGACATCGGGCAACCTGGTAAGTTGTAAATACACATTTCACTTTTGAGTCACGTGACATTGGCGTCATTACTGCCATTTTTTAAAACTATTTTCCCCCTATAGTAAGGTGACCAAATACAAACAGGTAACTCTCTCGATGAATGCACAATCAACATCAGTCATCTTGCAAACAGACAACCGCATAGCACTTGCCCCTCCCACAAGAAGCGGATTTTGTCTCTGACGCATGTCAAATGCTTGCTTTTTCCACGCGTCTGCATTCAAAATGTTAAAGCGGCAAACTCGACGCGGTAGACACGATTTTGACGCCTCAAACGCAGCTGATGTGAACTCACGGTAATGGGCCGTACTCACCCAACATGCGAATTCTACAATTTGCGCAAGTAGATTACATACAAAGTCAATGCGAATTAACGCAAACTCGTGTGATGCGAATTGTGTGGCGCGATTGCGCAAAAACGAGCTGTTCACCTCAAACTGAAAATATTAACTCAAGCGAAAAATTTGCATGACACAAAGTTAAATCCCATGAGAAATCTAAAGCGAGGAATGCGATGCCTTGCAATTGGTGTGTAAGCAGCATTGGAAAGTAAAGAGCGACAAGACCACCTTAAAACTCTATTTATAATCTCCATATCTAAAGATCTTATATACAGGTATTTTCCATGTCTGGTTTGTGCATATATTCATACTTATTTGTTCTACACGCCTAATTTGTCTAATCTCCCGATTATCTTGACGCTTCAACAGATTATTTTTCCAATTTTGCCTTCGTGTGACTATGTTAAGAGTGTCCGAACCTGATCGGAAGAACGTTGAAGCCTCTCCGATCGCGAATCGTAAATATTAAACATGTTTAATATTCACGATCAGAAATCCTGATGTGTGGGGGATCCCCCAAAGACAAACGCGTGCACACTCTTGAGATTATCACAGAAATGAAACAATATCCAATCAGAAAGCGAGATGATGGAAAACGAAAGCAGTCATGGCGCAGCACAAAGTGAAGTTGATGTGGACAGCAGAGATGGACCATGTTCCAGCCATCTCCACGACGTCACCGAAACCGTTTTCTTCCCCTTAAATTTTCTGTGAAAATAATTCCAAACACTATTATTGAAATTTATCCTGCATATTGTCCGCCATGCTTATTCTGAAGTCTCGCGAGATTTTGTGAGATTTCCTGTGTTCACAGTCGAGTTGAAAATCTCTTTGTGTGTGGTGTGCTGTCTTTGACACATCATGGCACACTACACACTATAGGAGCAAAATGGTTAAATCTAGGATTTTTTATCTTCATGTTTGAAAATCTTATAAGATTTTGGTGTGTACCAAGCATTATCTTCTGTTAACTTTTTCTTGAAATGGATACACACACATTTATAGATAGCTGTCCAAATGAGATCATGCTACATTCATATCTTTTTAAAAGTAAATTGTAACCCCTTTACCAAATCTTTTAGCATTATTAGAATAAAACAACTATTTATGTTTATGAATATTTTTTTCCTATTGAAGACAACCTTGGGTGAGCTATTGTCATATTTAGGCTTGTTCTATACTTGTCAGTTTCTGTTGTATTTATGTCAAACTAATGATGTTTAATATACCCTAAATCTGTAACGTAAACCATTTAGCATTTGTAACATTTTTATTTACATTATGTAGCATGTCTATAAAGCAGTTTTTCTCATGGGGACCATTGACTGGTCAGTATGTAATTCCCTGTTGCATGTTCCTTGTGATGACATTGAATAAATCATACGCACGCACACACACAAACACAGTTCTCTCACTGTGTGTCTAAAGTGGTAAATGATTTGTTGCTTTAATGGAATGATGAGAGGCAGATTGCATTAGAGATTCATTTATCACAGACAAACACACTTACGTTATGCTTTCCATCTTTGTAAACATCATCACCTCCCTCCATCTCTTTCTTTTGCTCTTACATTAAGGAAGTATTGCTTTGACATGAAAAATAATCAACTGAAGGTTTTATCTTTACTATAACTATATATTTGTTTTGATGAAGCATTTGCAATCTCTCTCTCTCTCTCTCTCTCTCTCTCTCTCTCTCTCTCTCTCAGGTGGATAAGGTATGTGGTCACTCTTCAAACACATCTTCCATCGTGCTCAGGAGGTTTCCTTCATCTTCAGTCACAGCTCCACCTCCACCTGCCAACAGTTCACAAGAGGTTCCAGGAGCTGATAAGATTGGCATGTTGGCACATCTTCAAAGGTTAGACTGACACCAAGACTTTTCTTAATGTTGATACTCAAGGTCTGTATTTGTTCCCTATTGTAGTTATTACTGAGACTTAGCATCATTAGAAGGTGGGAACTTCATTATAAATCTGTAAACCAGTAACAGGTCTAGGGATGGACCAATATTCAAATTTATTGTCATGTACAAGTAATGAATAAGGTGGTCAATATTTACATTTTACTGATAGCTGAAATTATATTTTGAGCATTAAGCACAGTAGAGTCTTTTTTGTGATATATATATATATATATATATATATATATATATATATATATATATATATATATATATTTTAATTTTATACAGTTAAAGGGATCAATCATGTCAAAATGAAAATGTGCTCTAAGTTTACTTACCCTCAGGCCATCTAAGGCTTTGTTTATCTGACAACAATGTAGTAAAACAGAAAAAAAATATTTGCGGTCATAAAAAGTTTCGCATACACACAACAATGCTATCAAAATGATCCATGTTTACACGGACCCGCAAAGAGGACTGTGTTAAAGGATTAGTCCATTTTCTTAAAAAAAAATCCAGATAATTTATTCACCACCATGTCATCCAAAATGTTGATGTCTTTCTTTGTTCAGTCGAGAAGAAATTATGTTTTTTGAGGAAAACATTCCAGGATTTTTCTAATTTTAATGAACTTTAATGGACCCCAATACTTAACAGTTTTAATGCAGTTTTTTGAGGAAAACATTCCAGGATTTTTCTAATTTTAATGAACTTTAATGGACCCCAATACTTAACAGTTTTAATGCAGATAAAAAATCCAGATAATTTATTCACCACCATGTCATCCAAAATGTTGATGTCTTTCTTTGTTCAGTCGAGAAGAAATTATGTTTTTTGAGGAAAACATTCCAGGATTTTTCTAATTTTAATGAACTTTAATGGACCCCAACACTTAACAGCCCTAATGCAGTCCAAAATTGCAGTTTCAACGCAGTTTCAAAGGACTCCAAACTAACCCAAACAAGGCATAAAGGTCTTATCTAGCGAACAATTGTCATTTTTGGCAAGAAAAATAACAAATATGCACTTTTAACCCACAACTTCTCTCACAACTTAATTGCGTAATGACGTCAAGAGGTCACGGATGACGTATCGAAACTACGCACCAGTGTTTACAAGTGTGGAGAAAGAGGACCATTCAGAAGTTGTTGTATGTCAATGATACTAATTAATGTCTTTGTGTCAGTTTATTGTTTAAAATGGTCCGCAAATGTGCATTTCATATGTAACACGTGACCTTTCCACGTCATTACGCAATTACGTGAGGTCGCGCTGGCTCGTCACACAGGCAGAGGAAGAAGAGAAGTTGTGGTTTAAAAGTGCATTTTTATTTTTTTTGCCAAAAATGACAATAATTTCGCGAGATAAGACCCTTATGCCTCATTTGAGATCGTTTAGAGTCCTTTGAAACTGCAATTTAAACTGCATTAAAACTGTTAAGTATTGGGGTCCATTAAAGTCAATAAAAATGCTGAAATGTTTTCCTCCAAAAACATAAATTCTTCTCGACTGAACAAAGAAAGACATCAAGATTTTGGATGACATGGTGGTGAGTAAACTATCTGGATTTTTTTAATAAGAAAATGGACTAATCCTTTAAGTATGCCAGACCAGTAGATGGCGATGTCACCTTGTAAAGTAACACTATATGCCTGGGCACATGCGTATCATGCAGTTTTGTTTAAGGGTGGACGATGACGTACGTTTATTACCCTGGAGTATAAAGTGCAAGCATTTTCGAAACTTTATTGGAGAAGCCTTAATAAACTCATTATCTTGACCAGCACAAACACAATCCTTTAGGCCGCCACTGTTGTCTTTGTTATACTCACGCATGCCTGAGTATAACACATGTGCATGACGTCACCGATTCGTGTAGTTTATACAAAAGACCCTGATCCAAGTGTGCAGTAGGTATACGGTACTGATATCATCAGTAAGTGTCAGGTTGGCACAGACAGTGCTGGATTTGGCATTGAGAAACACAGAGAGATAAATGCATTAGAGGTTATTTCCTCTATCTGTGGAGGACGAGAAAGCAAACACTCATCACAGTATCAAATCGATGACATCATCTCTGCACCAACGGCCTTGGATGTCTTATAAATACATTGACCGCAAGACAGACCAACAAAAGCTCACACAAATGTATGCATTGTGAATTTAAATGCAAAACGATTGCCATGAAGTGGCTAAAGTGTTTCATCTTTATTAAGAGATTAGAGGTCAGAACACAAAGGTGCAATAAAGTGTTTTGACTATAATTGAATGTTACATAGACTGTTTGCCTAAATTGAAGCTCCATCTACATTCATGAAAGAGGTCAACAGCATGATTTGAAATCTGCCTGTTAAGTTGTGATGTAAAAGATACCGTTTCTGGGTC
This sequence comes from Misgurnus anguillicaudatus, assembly GCF_027580225.2. Taxonomy (NCBI): domain Eukaryota; kingdom Metazoa; phylum Chordata; class Actinopteri; order Cypriniformes; family Cobitidae; genus Misgurnus; species Misgurnus anguillicaudatus. The sequence continues at coordinate 50,381,258 of NC_073338.2, read as the reverse complement.
CAAGCCTCCACTGATTTCAAGACAATCTAAAGAGTCATTTATGATCTCTGTTTATTCATATATGGGTGATTCTCACGAAAACTTGGTTTTATAAATGTCAAGCATGAAAATGTAAAAATTGCTTAAATTTACTTTTTTTTCCCACCAGACATTGAAAAACAAAGTCTGGAGTAAATGGGAACATTAATTTAAAAACTTTTACTTATCATTTAACACTTTTTTGTAACTGTAATTAAAAAAATTAGTCCTAAAAAATCTCATTACCGCAACAGTCAGAAAACATCAACACTGACGTATTTTCAAAATGACATGACAAACCTGAAAGAACATAATTTGGAGATTCTGCACATGCATTTAAAATCAAAGTATTATGCTTCTATTAATTAAATGAACATTTAATAAGCATTTGTTGCGGTAATGATAATCGAAATGTCGTGTAAGCATTCTGACAAGACAATATTTCAAATTAACTGTAAAAAAATTATCTTACCTGGTAGCCATCTTGAAGTAACTGGTCCATGTGATTGGTCACTTAAAATCAAACTTTATTAAAATTCTGTATGTGTGCTTAAACTGTTCTCAAAAAGTGTTGCGGAGGATGAGAACACCAGGCATGGACACATCATTTTCCTAATTTTTCTTCATTATTATTATACATGAATATTCAGTAAATATTTTTTCTGTCATCTAAAGTAGTCTAGCAAAACATCCATTTATTTTTTTTCTTAATATTTTTGTGTTAATTTGATTAAATTACAACATAACGCATGTTCAAACACAGCCGGACACATTGCGGTAATGAGAATTTCAGCAGAAAATGAGATAAAATTTACAATTATAAATTCTTATGTTGAAATCACACATTGTGCAAGGTAGAACACAGTATTGTGTTAATTCTGATGCTTTTTAGTGTTACTATATTACACATTTTAAAGCTAAAATCTTTAGTGCCGTGTTGTTTCAATGGTTTCGTGAGAATCACCCATATGACACATTTAGATTTCGCTTTTATAAACTCACAGTGTACACTACAATCTCCAGGCATCCCAGACACTAACATTTTAATGATCCATGAGTGGTCCACACAAAAAATGGGGCCTATTGACTATTCAAAGTACAGTAGGAAAAAATGGACTATGGTCATGAAAATGGGGACCATTTTGGGGCGAACTTCTTCTTTAAAGATTAATTGCTGTATTGTCATTTGGGACTTCAGAATAGGATCATGATTTTTTCATAGTTTTAAAGCTCACCATGAGTTTGTATTAGTATTTTTTAAGCATATGATATGGCTTTTGGACCGGGAAGCGGTGTCGTGTGACGTGACGTCAGACTTGACAAGCGGATTGCTTGCATGCGTTCAGTGTGTTTTCTTGTAAGTGTTATTCTAATAATATTTTTGGGATGAATTCATTAACTTCCATGAGTTCATTTGTAGAATATCTTAAGTATACAGTTATTTTTTTCTTTGCTTTGATTCATATTGTAAAGTATTGGTTGCTTTGGTTTGACTGGTTGCATTTTAACCTGTTCTTGAATTTGTTGGATATGTCTTTGAAAACTAATGAGCGTTTCACACGGTATGCGGCAATCGTGAGTGTCTAGTATATTTTCAATAGGAGATGTGCTGAAAGCGGCAAGGGGGTACAGAAGTGAAGCAGAGTCGGTCCACATGCCTTGCGCGTGCACCCAAATCCTGCCCCTTCTGCGGACACGGCTTTGATAAACCTATTTGCACTAAATGCTGTACATAACGAGAAATGCTGTGATTTCGCCACCTGCTGTGTACCATGTGAAACGCCCAAAAGCGGACAGTCGCTGTTGACTCATGTGATGTTACTCATCCTCCAGGTTTTGAGTTTGCATGTGCATGATTGAAGTTTTTTATTTCTCCAGAGTCACGACCTTTGTCTCCATCTCTCACACCCCTCCCCTTATTTTGTTTCCCTTTTGGTTTCTTCAACCTCTCTGTTCACCCCTCCATACTGCTTGCCTACTCTTCTGGACTGTTCCATTGTCTTGTACTGGGGGGGGGGTTGACCCTTCTCAGTTCACTCCCTCAGAAATCCTCCAAGAGTGATAGAAGTTTAACTCTGAAAAAGGTTGCACGGTAAGCATGAATACAATTACTAAAACAGTTTGTATTTAGTTTTCCTATTATCTTCCATACGAGTGTTGGCATGTATTGTTATATTAATTTAGTGTTCACATGTGTGTGTTTTCTGTGGGTAATTTATTTAAGCACTGACACTTTGTTTTTACCCATCGCCAAGGCTTTATCACACTGATAAGCACTTGAAATTGGAGGTCTAGACTAGGGTTGCAAAATTCTGGGAATTTTCAAGGCTGAAAACTTTCCATTGGAATTAACAGGAAAATATGAGAATTAACGGGAATATATGGAAATTAAGGGGGATATATGGGAATAAACTGGGAATTTGAAAAAATTGCAGTTTCCTATAACATGTAATTTAAGATTATGCTTTAACATTTTTTGAATAGATTTGTTTAAAACAACAAGATTTAATTAGGGTGACCATACGTGCCATTCCTGACGCGTTCTGGCCAGGATTTCGGTGTGAAAATGAACACATTATTAATGAATTAAATGTTTTTAACAGATACCTCTAATGAGAATAGCTGTGTGATGAAGTAAAACTAAAGGGTTAAACACGAACTAAAGCAGATGTTGTAGTATGTCAGGCGAACGATGATAGATGGCGCAAAAATGGTAAAAACTGATTATTTCCCACTATTAATTACATTATGTTAAAGGAGTGTAACTACTGTAGCATGTAAATAATGCACATAAATAAAGTGAGCAAGAGCGCTCAACAATTATATCAAATCAACAGGCACATGAAACCTAGCTAGCAGGTTGCTCAAACAACAAAATCACAAGCTTACTTACTTTAACTTTGCAAGAACTATAGACAAATACGCGCGTCTGTGCTATTCTCCGAAATGTTTTATCAACTGGCTAGTTATCCTCCAGACAGTGACGGTCCGGACCACATCTTTCTCAATTCGGCCGTGTGGCGGGGGTCCCCGCTCGCGGGTGTGCGTGTACGTGCTATTCTCCGAAATGCACTTGATGGCCTTTTGTGCAGCAAATTTTTGTTTTTGTTTTGGACGACCTAGTTAAGGCGGTAAGGTTTCCAAGCTTAGGCGGGCCGCCTGAACTGAAATGTGCTGCGGGAAACCCTGATCCATTGATGCCACACCCCCTGCATATACTTGCATTCTTCCATAACATGCACAGATAAAATCAGATATTTAAATGTAAGCTGGCACTATTTCATTGAAAATGTATGAGGCTAGCTAGCTCAAGCTGTGATGCTGTTTTTTCTATATTTTGCTTCATTCTACATTTTTTTAATTAAATAAATCAACGGCTTGATGAGTGTAAGTATGAGGATTCTTTCAACTTTGTATTACCTTGCATTCATGTCTGCTTATGACAACAAAATGTTTATTTATGTTTGCATGAAGTTTATATGAATTTCCCAAAATTTCCAAATAATTCCCATAAATTCCTATAAACTCTCACAAATTCCTGTTAACTCTTTCCCCGCCATTGACGAGTTGTCTTGTCAATTAAGACAACACTTTTCTAGCCGGGTGATTCTCAAGAAAACTTGGTTTTAAAAATGTCAAGCATGAAAATGTAAAAATTGCTTAAATTTACTTTTTTTCCCACCAGACATTGAAAAACAAAGTCTGGAGTAAATGGGAACATTAATTTAAAAACGTTTACTTATCATTTAACACTTTTTGTAACCTAATTTAAAAAATGAGTCCTAAAAAATCTCATTACCGCAACAGTCAGAAAACATCAACACTGACATATTTTCAAAATGACATGACAAACCTGAAAGAACATAATTTGGAGATTCTGCACATGCATTTAAAATCAAAGTATTATGCTTCTATTAATTAAATTAACATTTAATAAGCATCTGTTGCGGTAATGATAATCAAAATGTCGTGTAAGCATTCTGACAAGACAATATTTCAAATTAACTGTAAAAAAATGATCTTACCTGGTAGCCATCTTGAAGTAACTGGTCCATGTGCTTGGTCACTCAAAATCAAACTTTATTAAAATTATGTATGTGTGCTTAAACTGTTCTCAAAAAGTGTTGCGGAGGATGAGAACATCAGGCATGGACACATCATTTTCCTAATTTTTCTTCATTATTATTATACATGAATATTCAGTAAATATTTTTTCTGTCATCTAAAGTAGTCTAGCAAAACATCCATTTATTTTTTTTCTTAATATTTTGTGTTAATTTGATTAAATTACAACATAACGCATGTTCAAACACAGCCGGACACATTGCGGTAATGAGAATTTCAGCAGAAAATGAGATAAAATTTACAATTATAAATTCTTATGTTGAAATCACACATTGTGCAAGGTAGAACACACTATTGTGTTAATTCTGATGCTTTTTAATGTTACTATATTACACATTTTAAAGCTAAAATCATTACTGCCGTGGTGTTTCAATGGTTTCGTGAGAATCACCCAGCCAATGTTGCTTCCCTGATGACTTTTTACTGTAAATAAATAGCGGAATCTATAATTCCGCTATTATCTACTAGGTGGCGCTCTTACCCAATTTATGAAAAACTGAAGCATCAGCTTATTCACCAACATAGAAAACTCTGTGTATGTTTTGATCATCGTTCTGAATCTGATCTGTAACAAAGTTTCCAGTTTTTTTTTTGTTTCTTTGTTTGTTTAAAAGCAGAGGGTCTGTTTTTAATTTGATATATTGTATGTTTATATATTTATAGCATTTTGTGAAACTTTTGTGAAAAAAATTAATGCTGGTTGCAGACTTTAAAAATAATTTCTGGCAGGGTATGAGTTAAGTTTTTAAATTGGAATATTTCCACAATTCCCCAGAATAAGTTTTCATGGAAAGTTTCCAAGCTAATTTTTTCCTTTACAACCCTAGTCCAGACTCAAATTTGTGACCCTGGACCACAAAACCAGTCATAAGGATCTTTTTTTTTAAATTGATATTTATACATAATCTCAAAGCTGAAAAAAAAAGTTTTATTGATGTGTGGTTTGTTAGGATCAGACAATATTTAGCATAGACACAACTATTTGGAAATCTGAGGGAGCCAAAAAAAAATCATAATATTGAGAAAGTCATCTTTACATATTACTAATGATAAATACATTTATATATTTTATAATATTTATATTATATATATATATATATATATATATATATATATATATATATATATATATATATATATATATATATATATATATATATATATATATATATATATATATATATATATATATATATATATTATGGGTGTCACGATTCTCCAAATCCTAGATTCGATGACATTTTCGATTCTGAGGTCACGATTCAATTTGATTCTCGATTTTTACATTTTTTAAGACAAAAAATGATAGGCCATTATTATTTATTATTATTATTAATATTAATATTATAGTTTCAAATATATATATATATTTGCGGTAGGAAATGTACAAAATATTTTCATGAAACATGATCTTTACTTAATATCCTAATGATCTTAGCATAAAAATCTATATATTTGACCCATACAATGTATTGTTGGCTATTGCTACTTATATACCCGTGCAACTTATGACTGGTTTTACATTTGATTTGACAAATTATTTGCAAACAACGCTTTTGATAATTTGAAATGTGTTTATCCACAGATAAATAATAATAAAAGGGTTAGGGACAAGTTTCAATAGACCCGCAAATGCTGCCCACAAACACACACAAAGAGTTACGTCCTGATGTTTTTTTCAACGATTACGTCACACATCTCTGTATATGTATGTGTTGTAGGGAGTTTATAAGGGAGGCCTTCAGACATAAGCCCTTCTTCAACAACCTACCAGAAATGCTTTGCAATGGAGAATTCGGGGTCGAGGAGATGAGCTGCTGGAGCGGAGATGACGTTGTGCAAAGGTAAGAGAGATGTTGTGTGAAGACTCTTAAATGAGTGTGTGCTGTCAAAAGAAACGCATCATTATAAATAATCACTCAGGAAAGTGCCAGACACACCCACAGAGATCCTCTATTACCTTTGAGTCTAATTCCTAATAGATTTATAACTAATCTGCTGCTCCTCGGAGAGAAATGTTTGCTTTGAGAATTGATGTCTGGTTGTAATTTCACGCCTCAAAAGATAACTCACCATAATGACCGATGACAAATGATTTAACGAATTTAGTGGTAAAGAAATGGATCGCATTTGCTTTATCGGCCAGGAGGTGTTGAGTTTATCCAGTTTGTACTTTCTGTTTTTTCTCTTTTTACCCTGCCCCTCTTTTTTCCTCTCTATCCAAATTCTTGAAGTTTTTGCCTGGAGTGATTTGAGGTTGCTCTGTTGAGTCGAGGCTGTTTGTGGGCCTTCGTCGATCTCTTTCCCTCTCATCCATCACTCTTTTTCTCTCCATCTCAGAGAGTTCACTCGGCAGGCGTCGATCTGTATTTCATTTCCCTGTTGGCTTTATTTCTAAGCAGAACTTGCAATTATAACATTCTCTCTCTTTCTCTCCCTCGTACCCAACTGTGGTCGCCCCACCTTCCATCAATCTCTATATAGCAACCAACCAAATCCTGTCCGTCAACATATAACTATAAATGAGAGAAGGATGGATAGACACAATATGAATAGTTTTCTTCTGTATGCTTGTGTATATAATATCATGGTACATTTTTAAAGTATGCTCTAGTTCAACCAAAAAAGCCCAAACTATATTAGAAATGCGTGGTCGTATCAAACAAAACGGTGCACGTGCATGCCAAACCGTCGGAGGATAACGGGACGATTCGATTCTTTAACCGTTGCACCCCTAGTATCCACATGAATTGATGGGATGATGTCAGGTGGTGTTAAGTATGTAACAGGTGGTTGTAGGTATTAATAATGAGGACTGTCATCAGAAAAGAAACAGGTGATGACATTTCATTGAAAGATTATTCTTGAGTAACATTATGGTTGTGTATTAAAAACAAATGGGCTCAATATTGATTTCTTGATCTCTCCTGTTCCAGTAAAAACACAAATTCTCATTTCAGTCCAAGAAAGACTTACTTGGACTCTTTTATTATTGGATTAACGAATCAGTTTGTGAAATTTGGCTCAGCAATTGGTATTTCCATCAGAAAAGTCAGCGAGACGCAAAACAGAAACAATGCAAGATGTCTGAAACATTTAGGGACGTAGCTCTCAGCTAACCTCTGCAAAAATGCTGTTTGCTTTTAACCCTTTAAAAAGGTCCTAATATGTACCATTTAGAGATATGCACAATGGGTTGACAGTGGGTTGGCCCATTGCCAAACAACAAGAAGGTCCCGGTTCAAGCCTCAGCTGGGTCAAAAGGGTTTGGGTTTCCTCCCACAGTCCAAAAACAATGTAAAGTAAAATGTCTGTAGAAATTACAGTATTACTGGCAACAGTTTGTTTAAAGTGAAATAAGCATTAAACATTAACAAGTCTTTATCTCTACATGATAAAACTAAAATAACAGCCTCATGCAAAGCATTCTTGGAACCAAAATCTGAAGGAAAAAACTGAAAAAGGTTAATGAGGATTTCTGGTTTCTGGTTAGAGTTTTATTCTGTGAACATTAACAAGTATTTGTCTTTAATGTTCATTTAACTTTAAACAAACTGTTGCCAGTAAATAACATCAATTTACATCTACAGTAAGTTACTGCCAAACAGCTGCATAACTACAGCAATGTTGACAGTAGCTACGTTTACATTTACACATTTTGCCTCCATCAGAATGAAATCCTTCCGATTTATCAATCGAAAGCATTTCATTCTGATACGTTAGGTAATAATGTGATTGAATTGGTGTGCGTGTTTATATGACACAAGCTTTAAATCAGATTTGATCATTTGACAAGCGCACATTGCACCAATATAGTTTCGCTCTGTTTCAAGACACGCATACAAATCATCCTCCTAAAATCGCTGTGCGTCTATTTCAGGTCATAATTAATAAATGACGAGCCCACGAAGCTTTGTGCCTTGTTGATTTTCAAGCAGCAGCAAAAACACCAATTCAAATGTGCCCAAAAAGCGTATTTTACTTCACACGGTGCTGCAGAGTCCAAACACACCAAGTATAAATCATGGACTGACCAGACAAAAGCTGTCTTGTATCATTTTACGGGGGTTTGGAAGGAGAATAGGAACATTTTAAGATTGACAAGACAATCACTTTATGTGACATTCTTCAACAAAACAAACTCCAGTTAGGGATGCCAATTAGGGATGTAATGGTTAATGGTGTCTCCCATTAAAAATGCCTGTCTGTAACCAATTCTGAATCGCAAGGCTGTGATTCTGTGTTTCATGCAAAGCTTGTGTGTGTACTACGGCATTTGGTCAGTAGGAAGTCCTTATCAATCTAAAATCATTATGAGTCGGAGTCGTTTATAACGTGCATTTAAAAAGCAGCACTCGTTAAATAAAAATCATAAAAAAATATTCTTTATTATCATGAAAATACCTGAAACAATTTGAAGAACAGCGATATAAATTTTCCTGTAGACATTTCCTGGAATAGCTTTGTAATGCTACTTCTTCTGTGGTACTAAGGGAGTTTCTGCAAAGAGTGCCCCCTGGCATTCGGATGTGCCGGGATTTCACCGTAATTCGTTCAAATTCATTCATTGAGAAAACGCGCATTTGCACGTTAATCGTTACATCCCTAACGCCAATTCTACGTCATTGCATATGCTCCACACTTCAGCTGGTTTGCCAACTGCCATTAAATAAAGAAAAGAAGAAGAAGATTGCACACACGCAGAGCGTCCCAGTTTCAGTTATCCATCTGATCAGTGTTAACATGTCCTTTTGAGTGGATTACAAAAGGTTTAAACAGATTACATTTTTAAACAGTTTGGTTCTTTTTAATCTGATTGTGGTGTTTACATGGAGCATTTTTATTCAGATTGAACATTTAAACCGATTAAAAATGTCCATGTAAACACAGCTAGTGTAGAAAAACAAAAACACTTGCATTGACCACTAATTTATCTGTTATTTATATTTGTTGATCCTCTTTTTTGTTGATATTTTGTAATCATTGTCCTAGACTATGCCTTTATAAACTGTGCCCATGTTTGTAACTTTTTGCAGAGCCTCTTTAACTTCTTTAACTCTGGGACCCTGTACCGGGTCCAGAATTATCTTATTTTGACTTAATATAAAATATTCCTTTAAGTCCTTTTGTAATGGTCTGTCATGGACCCAGTACCACATATGAGATACTGTTTGAAAGCTTAGAATCTCTACTTTCTGCAGATATGCATCACTTTGAGATATGTTTTACTGTAAGAAAGTAATTTACACTTAATTTACACTATCAACCCCCACACAATTTTTTATATAATTTAATATTCACATATTTCATATTTTTCAAGTATGACAAACATAGACAAGTCTTATATCAAATGAAAGCTCTCACTCTCAGGAATAAGGCTACATCGTTATTTTTATCTATTTTCATCACTTATCCAACAATCGTCGAATGAATAATGAGGTAAAAAATGCTCTTTTGTAAACATATGGGAAACTTGAGTGTGAGCTGCCTCAGATAGCACAGATAGCCACAAATGATACACCATCTTTTATTTTAGGTCCTACTCTAAAAAATAAGTCCATTCAAAGCATTTATTTGGTTGTGTGCATGAATAATACCTAGCTATTTTTATATGTGCAAAACAAAAAATTAATATTTATATGAAAAATGTATTTTCGCACGCTACATGCTAAAGAGTTCATTCTTTTTTTGGGTGTTAACTGTCTGCAGTCTGCTAGAGCACCCAGAACCAGAGTTATACACTATCAAAGACAGTATTTACAACATAAAAAAAGACAATTTGGTGTTTCATCATATGAAAAACAACATAAATAACAATATTTGTCACAAACAGCAGATTTTTATGTAACTTCAGGGTTTTCTTTAAAATGATATAAAGATATTGAATTTATTCCACTGTATGTGGTTATGGGAGCACTTCAAATATTTTTAGGCGGAAATTAAATACAAAAAGGGTATTATTCCTTCCTTCAGTTGGAGTAAAATAACTTTTGCATTTATTATGATAGATAAAAAATTCCTTTTTCCTCTGTAAGCTGGCAATAGCTGGAATCAAACAAAACTGTCAGCAGGTTTCGTTACCACTCAGGGCCAGAGTTATACACTTTTAAATACAGACTTTAGAAAAAAAAACATCAACAAGCGCCTATTTATTTTTGTGTTTATTAGAGGACTAACAACACATACAACCATGTTGAGCACTTTTAACAGTGTTTTATGTAATTTCAAAGGGTTTCCTGTAAAATGATACCAAACTTTTGTATGTGCACCTCTGCTTGTGGGTATGAGAAGCTTTTGAAATTGGGTAGGCCAAATCCAGGCGGAAATCCCCAAAATAGCCTCATTCTTCTGAAAGTTTAATTTATTTTTATATTCCAAACACACCAATGCATAGCCTACCATTTTTTTAAGAGACCTTAAATAAAATATTTGAACAAAAAGCAAAGATTGTCCAGAGTTGGATGTTAGTGTAAGTTGTATGGTGTCTGCCAGCTTATTTCACCCAGATGCTCTACTAGGTTGAATTTAGATCCAAAACACGTTGCCTCAAATTATGAATACAAAGTTAATAATGTAAAGTGTATGCACAAAAACAAGCTAAATTGCAGTCAGTGTAAGCAAACCTTTAAATCCAGATAGTCAGCGAGGGAAAGGGAGAGAGAATTACGGTACATGTAGATCAAGTCTTTGACTGTACAAACAAGCTGAAGACCGCAGTAGGTCGCGGTGTGGCACAAATCACTGATCACATCCAGATCGACTGAAGGTGTGGAAGAGGAAGAATGTAGGGTGGTCTCTCAGGGGTCGCTGTGCTGAATCTGGGTCCCCGACGGCCTGGAGGAGGAACAAAGGGCCCCCTGTGAGCTCTGTGTGGGAAACATCGGAGGAGTGAATCCCAACGCCCAGCCTGGGAATGTGCCCTCTAAATACATGGAGCAAAACTCATACCGAGAGAATAAATACACACACATTGATGTTTCTCTCTCTTTAAAGGAATACTCAATGTTCATGAAAAAAATCCTGATAATTTACTCACCCTCATGTCATCCAAGATGTTTGTCTTTCTTTGTTCAGTCAAGAAGTTTTTCTGGGATTTTTCTCCATATTGTGGACTTTAGTGGACCTCAACAGTTTACAGTTTCAATGCAGCTTCAAAGTCAAGGCATAAGGGTCTTATCTAGCGAAACCATCATCATTTTCACCAAAAAAAAAAAAAAAAACTAGCCGTGTGATGCACCATGACGTTTGTGAAACTACTGCTTCAGTGTTTACAGGTGTGGAACTTTCAGATGTTGTTGTATGTGTAATAATACTAATTAATGCCTTTGTGTCAGTTTATTGTTTAAAATGGTCCGCAAGTTTCACATATGTAACGTTGTGTGATCTTTCAATGTGATTCCCGGTACGCAAGGTCGAATGACAATGGTTTCACTAGATAAGACTCTTATGCCTCGGTTGGGATCATTTAGAGCCTTTAAAGTTGCATTGAAACGGTAAACTGTTGAGGTCCACTGAAGTCCACTATGTGGAGAAAAATCCTGGAATGCTTTCATCAAAAAACTTTATTTCTTCTAGACAGAACAAAGAAAGACATAAACATCTTGGATGAAATGGGAGTGAGTAAATGATCGAGATTATAAAAGTGGAGTAATCCTTTAATGGTGTCACAATCACTTCATCTGTCGAATCTACATAAGTGAGGCTTGATCCATATGGACGACACACATAAAAGGCCCATGCACACATCACACACACTTCAAAGCATATCCAGTACTTTTATAAAGATTATTCAGCTCTCTGAGGCTTCTGTAAATAGTCAGCTGCAGATACATGCAGGCCCAGATGTATTCTGCCGATTTGTCCTTTACATTTTCTGCGCCTAATTTGGCCTAAAGGAAAATGTGGGTATGGCTGTAAATGTGGTTAAAATGATCTAAAATTCTTGCACTTTTATTGGTAGTTAAAAGGTTGATTAATTTAGTCATAAATGTAATATTTCACCCAGTCTGTGAATTCCAGGCTACAGTCTTAAAATCTAATGATGAGATTGTGAGCATCAAAGTCAAAAACAGTAAATCTCACAGGCAGGGTTACACGAGAGAGCCGAGACGTACAGTAAGGGGTGGGAGATGTGCCGAACAGATTTTGCACAGCTCAGGAGTCTGTGTGGGCCTGTAGACATAAAACAGCAACGACACACGTTTGTAAGTGAGCGAATGTAGATCCATTCATGCGGGTCCACGTACTGGATGGCTTTTCAGTGAAAGTTTTTGAATGCCACACATTTTTATGCCCTCATGACAAGCCAGTTGTTTACCATTTAGACATCTGGAAACCATTGAGTCTGTTAGATCCGCTGGATTTCTCCATGTGTGGCAGAACAGGGATTGTCAGGATGCTGATGTTGGCCGTTCTGATGTGTGTGTGAATGCTTGTGATAAGTGGTCATGTGGAATAATCTAAGTCAAACCAGCCCACCGTACGTGAGCACACTGGGATAGACGACACCCGACCCATTCCCATGACCCACATACTGTGCACCAGAACACACACACATACACATAAGCAGGTTCTGAGTAGGTTTTTGTCCTCTGTCGTATTCAGTGCCGGTCAAGAAGAGCGAGAGCGTTTCTTCTGTTTCACAAGAGAGAAAATACATAAAATGTTTGGGTCAATGACCATCAGGCATTTTTGCCCAACATCGGTCTTTGAAGTGTTATGTAGTAAAGTTATGCGGTAAAGTTTAAGTCTGGAAATAACCTGACAACGCTATCTCATGGCAAATCGTACGTATTTTACGTAGTGGCTAATTCGTATTAATTTGTACGATCACATCGGTCCTTTTTTGTATGATTTGCTTTTGCCCCTTTGACGTTGGGATTAGGGGTGGGTTAGGTGTTTCATTATTGTTTTTTTAATAATAATCGTATGTTTTTTATATGATTCACTTCATATAAAATAGCCAACTCGTAAAATACATGGGAATTTTCATGACATCAGGCCTGGCTATGACAGTAACTTTTTGGCTGTATTTCATTGTGCTCCTGTATAGCTCAGTGGTACAGCATTGTGTAAGCAGTGCAAATGGTCATGAGTTCGAACCATAGACTGTAAAAAATATATGTAGTGTTTGTGACATAACCCATGGGTTTCTGAAGACCATCAGTTCATCAGTTGGAAAAAATCATTCAGAAAGTGATCCCAACAATATCTGTCCTTGTATCTTTATCGTTATTGTTGTGGTCTGAACTTCGCTATTCTCTTTAATATAAAATGATTTTTAAAACTACAATTTTATAGTTATTGTTATAATGTGAATGGCCCTTAACTCTTTCACCGCCATTGACGAGATATCTCGTCAATTAACTCATTCACTGCCAGCCTATTTGAGAAAAGTTGCCCACCTGCATTTTTGTGATTTTAACAAAAGTTACACAAAATTCCTTGCAGGAAAAATTATCTTCTATAAATATATAAACATACAAATTATATCAAATTAAAGAACACACCCTCTGCTTTCAAACAAACAACAAACAAACAAACAAACAAAATGGGGAAAAAACATTTCATTATATATTTACTTTTTCCACTTAATTTGACCACTGAAATATGGATATTTCTCTTCAAAAATACAACATTTTGAGCAAAAAGCTTAAAAAAATGCGTTTTTGTAAAGGAATTTATGTTAGAGATCAGACTCAGAATGACTATCAAACATAAAGGCAGTTCAAATAAATCATCAAATCTTTTTAACTTCCGTTTTTGATAAATTGGCGGTTTGGCGCCATCTAGGATAAAAGCGGTATTACACTTTCACTTTGAAATTTGTCCAGAAAGGCATATTTATTAGTTAAATATTAACTCATAATTGACGAGATAACTCGTCAATGGCGGTGAATGAGTTAAGAAAAAACGCTTCCCCGCCAATGACGAGATTTTCCGTCTTTCAGCAATACCGCTATTATGCACCAGGTGGCGCCCTTCCGCAACTTTTTAAACCCGGAAGTATTGCCCCATGGCAAGCTGCTGCATGTCCGTGTCTGTTTTAAAGATCGCTCTAAATGGGATCTCTATGAAAAGTCCGTCACAAAAATGGAATTATCTCTGCTTTTTGCTCAAAATGTGGTGTTTTTGCAGTCTGTTCTTTCATTTGGTATATTGTATGTTTATATATTTGAAGAAGAACATTTTCTGGAAGGCATTAAACATTTGTGAAAATCATGAAAAACGCTGGCACTGGCTGGCAACTTTTTTAAAAAACGCTGGCGGTGAAAGAGTAAAGCAACGTTTACATTATAACGACAACTACAACATTAACTATTTTAGCGTCCTCACCACCGGACGATACTGATAACTTTATGCTAATCTGCTCGCGAAGCGCAGTGCTCACGCAAATCATTTACTTCCAGTGGCATAAACTTATATTGCATATTTCCTTGAATAAAAACATTTGTAATTGTTCAAATGTCAATAGATGTATAAATATGCTGTCTTTGTTGCATTTACAGCACATCTATAACCAGCAGATATCCTCAACACACTGCGGGCCCTATTTTAACGATCTAAGCGCATTGTCTAAAGCGCACAGCGCAACGTCTAAATGGGGGTGTCCGAATCCACTTTTATTTACTTACCAGGCTACATGTAAATCAGCTCTTTGTGCCTTCTAACGTCTCATAATTAGTCCTCATTTATGTCCAAGAGACTCAATAATAATCTTTTACATTCAATCATTTAATCTTTCATATTTAAAAGCGTTTTTGTGCTGCTGCGCATTCATGTATGTGATAAGCAAACCCGCGTTGTCGTCCCGTTTGTAGTCGCATATTACTAATGCGACTAATTACTAAAACATATTGACTTTAGACTTTAGAGCAGGTTTTTGTTGGTCAATGGCGTAGTCTATTTAAGTTGCCTTAAAAATGCAACGCGCCAACAATGCGCCTGAACACACCTCGTTTTCAGACCAGAACGCCCATGGGCGCAAAAGGGGGCGCAAATGCATTTGCTATTTAAACAACGCGGCGCTAAACGTGAAAATGATAATTGTGCAGGGTGGAAACTAGCAAAAGACACTTGCGTCACGCATTGCGCTGCATTGCGCCGGGTGTAAGATAGAGCCCTGCATTTCAGATATCTCTAAAGAGTGATTCTAGTTTGTGTAATCTAATATCTTTTGGTGTAATAGTCAGTGTAGTAGAATTAAAACATTATGAAGTCAATTTCACTGCAACTGCATCAGCCCTGGATACCTGAGGTCATTTTATGTTATAGACCTCAGCAACTTTAGATTCAAGTAAATTTGATTGGCTGTCAATGGTTTATCGTTCATCAGTTGGAAAAAATCATTCAGAAAGTGATCCCAACGATATTGGTCATTGTATCTTTATTGTTATTGTTGGGTGTGAACTCTGCTATTCTCTTTAATATAAAATGATTTTTAAAACTAAATTTTTTATAGTGGTAGTTATCGTTATAATGTGAATGGCTCTTAAAGGGGCCATGAACCTGTCGATTTTATACTGTTGTCTGAGGTCTACTTATGATGTTCGCGTCGTTTTTACATTCAAAAACATCAAAAGCAATAAGTTATAGGCTATTTTGTAACATGGATTAGTGGCTATCTGGAGAAATGGTTCGTTTGAAGGGGCGGGCCGCACTGAAGACCTGGACGTAAACACCCACTGCTATTCTGGATAGCTTCATTCTCCATCATTACATGTGGGGAAATGTTTTAAAAACATTAATGTGTAAAAATAGCAGCCGAACACATATATGTTTGAACCACAAAAGATGCCAGGTGCTAAAGATGATACACATAAATGACAATGAAGTAGAAACAAAACGTTACAAAACGTACAACACAGTCAGAATTAAAATTGCGGCTGATAAGTCCTTATCACTAACTTTGTATATTTATATTGTTATATTACAGTCGTATTGTTAAGTGTTGTACCTTTATTAATCGTTTAAAGTAACACCAAAGAGTTTTTTTTTTACCTTAAAATAACGTTTCCGAAAAAGTTAGAAACAAGGTGAACGGCACATTCACATTCGCTTTGCAGCCCTCTATCGGCCAAAACCGCACCAAAGAAATTTCCAACCGTCGGGTCGCGGTCCTGTAGTTTGAGTGAAAACTACAAAAACTTGCTTTACGGCAGACCTACAATCCAATCAGAGCCAGCTTTGCTGCAGTAGGCTAAATTACTTACGACAGTGGTAATGGACAATTCCGCTTCCAACCTGTAGGGGGAGCAAAGAGCAAAAACTCTTTAGTGTTGCTTTAAAGAGTAACTAAACCCTTATCCAACTTTTTTTAGTTACTGATCTGTAAGAATGATGGTTTATTAGTGCTGTTCATTGATTTTAGTAAGTTTTTTGACATTTGGATATAAAGTGTTTCAATACTACAATATATGGTGTAAAAACGTCTGAGTGCTGCCCTCTTCAGGTTGAACGGTGGCTACTGCAGTTGAATTTTCCTATTGGATGTTGGGTCCAAAAAATGACTCGTGACGTAAGCAGGTTTAAGCTTACCACGCCCTTGTTACGATCTCACCACACACTTGTTACGAGCTTAGTTCGTCCCCTCTATCTCTGTTGGGATCTGCCCACTTTTCTTGCATTTTTCAAATATTGCCAGTGGGTGGAGTCAGGCTCTGACCAGGGGTTTAGTTACACTTTAATGTTTTTAGTTAATTAAAACAGGCAAACATACATGTTTAGACAAGGATGTTACAATCAGGACACACCGAGCGATCTCTAATAAAGCAAAAGTGAAATGTAGTAACTTACTAAAATGTTTTACTCACATAATACTGCTGTACCATTCTTGTTAGATCCAATATTAGTGGTGCTTTTCACCTATCTCCAAATCTGCCAAAATGGTGCCAAAAACTGTTACATTTCAGTAACAAGGATGTTTTCAGTTCTGAAACTTGTAGGATGTTAATTTAAGTATGATGACCTCTTATATAGACGGTTTCATCGAACGCACGTGATACGGGTCTGGATCCAAACCTTACTTCCAGTTTCGTTTTTTTAATGGTCTGAGTTGCTAAACTGATCTCTTGAAAAAATGCCTCGTCGAAAATAACAAATGTTTTGGTTTCCAAGGTTATCTATGTGTTGTTTTTTTGCTTGTTATATAAATAAACTACGTTTAAAGAACTTTGTTGTTATTTATTCTTAGCGGACTTTACCAGAAGTTACGTGAGGATCGCGACAGCCGCTTGTTTAAGTTGTTACTGCTGAAACGGTGTATAACAAATTCTCAAGTTAACTTTGATGTTTTGATTCAACAATCTTTTAACTGTAAAAGTAAAATGTTGTGTAACTGTATCAGACACACCTGACTACCCTGGTGTGTGATGGATTTTTGTTTATTTATCTAGAAGGAGTGTGTAAAATTAGTTTTACAGGGATAGTTCTCCCAAAAAATGAAAACTCTTACATTTCTTTGTTCTGATTAACAGAAAGTAGGAAGAAATTTGTACTGAAGCAGGAAATAAAATCACCATAACTACTATGGAAGCCAGTGGTGCTCATAAACAGTTTGATTATAGACGGTTTCATCGGACGCACGTGATACACGTCTTGATCCGAACCTTACTTCCGGTTTCGTTTTTTTAATGGTCTGACTAGTTGCTAAACTGATCTCTTGAACAAATGCCTCGTCGAAAATAACAAATGTTTTGGTTTCCAAACTAATCTATGTGTTGTTTTTTGTGCTTGTTATATAAATAATCTACGTTTAAAGAACTTTGTTGTTATTTATTCTTAGCGGAGTTTACCGGAAGTTACGTGCGGATCGCGACAGCCGCTTGTTTATGTTGTTACTGCTGAAACCGTCTATAAGCATTGCTCAAAATATCTTCCTTTGTGTTTACCAGAACAGAGAAATTAATACAGGTTTGTAAAACATGAGGGTGAGGAAAATAATGACAGAATTTTCATTTTGGGGAAAATATCCCTTTAATTTTGGGGTCTCCAACCTTTTTGTGATAAGGGCTGGATGGCTACTTTTTGATTCTACTCAAGTTGAAGTCTACGCAAACCTTTTTTGTTTTACTTGTAGATTTTCTTTTATTTTACTTGTTTTGTCATTGTTTAAAATGTTAACATACTTAAAAGAAGAAATAAAGAAATAAATATAAAAATTGAGGCTATTAATAAAATGTGCTTTGGTGGGCAACTCACGGACCGTGTGCAGGTAACCATGTTGGAGGCTTATTTTCTTATCCGTGATGAATACGTTTGAATACACCTATGCATTTATATCTTAATCATCATCTCTGTTTTCACATTTCTGTAATGCGCAGCATTCAAGAGCCCACGAGAGTTGGAACGTGTTTCGTTTTCTGGAACGCACTTTTGGCAAAAGGACAATAAAAATCCTTCGGTTATATAAGACTCTGAATTTAATTATCTGAATCAATCCGGGGCGAGAGCCTAAGAGGGACACTCGGACGGTTTTACTCCACGTTTCATTCCTGGCTGAATCGGATCTGATAACATCACATCTGGGCACTTCAGTTCAGATCCACATGTTGTGTTGAAAATCAGAAGTTCTTACAAGAGATGGCGAGACATTACACACTCGTAAGCGTCCTAGCTGAGGAACAGACGTCGAGTTCGTCTGGGAGTTGTTCAGTGTGGTCGTATCGCTGACTGTCTGATCTTTTGAGAAACAAGGAAATCTGTTTAAGAGAAGAATCTTATGAATGTTATCGTTTTTATTTGGCCAGACCAGAAACATTTCCCTGCTTGGATTTGGGCCACGGATTGTCATGCTAGCAATTATTGAATAAAAGCTTTGTTCTGTTTTTGAGTATTGAGTAAAGAGCTTGTGTGTTTCTCACAGTCCAGCATTATTTCAATGCTCCTTCACATTGACTAGTGCTTGATTTACTGGTGGATTAGTTGAGCCTTACTTAAAATAAAACTTAGCTGATGAAACTACTTTCAGGAAAAAATTACAAAAGGTGTCACTGGATACATGCAATTATATAATAATACAAAGGAATAATACAGAAAACAAAACTGCTAAAAGCAGTAAATGGGACAGCAAGGAATCAAACAGCATCAGGAAAATCAAATAAATAAAAATAAGGATCAGAGGAGATGAACGGGATCACTTTTCCAACACCGTCCCCTGGGTAGGTCCAAAAGCATCTCTCCGGAAAACACACTCAGATCCTCAAACACACTTCATGGATAAGACATTGAGTTTTTGATCTTTTAATGTCTTGTTGTCCACCACCAGAACTTGCTGAAGTTGGTTCACATGCGAATGATCAGCCATGCCGTCAGGATGAGAGAGGAAATCAAGGCGAGACGGAAGCGCCGGAGACATTATGAAACAAAAGCTCATGTTTTTATTTCCGCACGCTAAATAAAAGAGCCGTCCCAGCGGTGTCTTTGACCCCCCCCCACCCTTGTTTGTATGACTCTCATACTGGTGTCCTCTCATCGTCTGTGTTGGCCTGAATGTTCTCCAGACGGCTTCGCCCCGAACACATCATACACCAGATGGTCTTGAAACAACATCTCATCATCTTCACGCTCACTTCAGATTAGTTTGGGATGTAACGGTGGCAGACCAAACACACTTGGATGATTTTTTAGGTTGGCACACATACGGTTTAATGACCTTGGTTTTTGTTCTTTTATAACCCTGTATGTGGCTGTGTTTTTCCAAACCTTTCAATGAAGATCCACTCATGAAGAGTGTGGCTTCAACAGCTGCCTGTAACAATCACATCATCTTAAAGACCCTGATTCATGCCTTTAGTTGTGTTTGATTAGGACTCAGATTTGATCAATATTGGACTTGACATGAGACTGTTTATTCTGGACGCAATCATTTGGCTTGTTGAGGATGTGTGATTGTACATCTATCTGTTTCTGTCTGTCTGTTTGTTTTTTTGTTTGTCTGTCTGTCTGTCCATTGGAGATGTGTGATTGTCTGTCTGTCTGTCGGAAATCTGTGATTGTACATCTGTCTGTTTCTGTCTGTCTGTCTGTTTGTCTGTCTGTCTGTTGGAAATGTGTGATTGTATGTCTGTCTGTTGGAGATGTTTGGTTGGATGTCTGTTTGTCTGTCTGTCTGTATGTTTGTCTGTCTCTCTGTCTGTCTGTTGGAGATATATGATTGCACATCTGTCTGTCTGTCTGTCTCTGTTTGTTTGTCTGTCTGTCCATTGGAGATGTGTGATTGTCTGTCTGTCTGTCTGTAGTTGGAGATATGTGTTTGTCTGTCTGTCTGTCTGTCTGTCTGTCTGTCTGTCCGTCTTTCTGTTTGATTGTCTATCTGCCTGTCTGTTGGAGATGTTTGATTGTATATCTGTCTGTTTGTTTGTCTGTCTGTTGGAGATGTGTGATTGTATATCTGTCTGCCTGTTTGTCTGTCTGTCTGTTTGTCTGTCCGTTGGAGATGTGTGATTGTATATCTGTCTGTCTGTCTGTCTGTTGGAAATGTTTGATTGTATATCTGTCTGTCTGTTTGTCTGTTATTCTGTCTGTCTGTTAGAGATGTGTGGTTGTATATCTGTCTGTCTGTCTGTCTGTTGGAGATGTGTGATTGTCTGTCTGTCTGTCTGTCTGTCTGTCTATTTGTCTGTTAAAGATGTGTGATTGTATGTCTGTCTGTATTTATGCATGTCTGTCTGTCTGTATTTATGTTTGTCTGTCTTTCTGTTGGATATTTGTGATTGTATATCTGTCTGTCTGTCTGTCTGTCTGTCTGTCTGTCTGTCTGTCTGTCTTTCTGTATTTAAAAATTGAGTCTGTCTGTCTGTCTGTATCTCTGTCTGTTGGAGATGTTTGATTGTATATCTGTCTGTCTGTTTGTCGTTCTGTCTGTTTGTCTGTCTGTTGGAGATGTGTGATTGTCTGTCTGTCTGTCTGTTAAAGATGTGTGATTGTCTGTCTGTTTGTCTGTTATTCTGTCTGTCTGTTAGAGATGTGTGGTTGTATATCTGTCTGTCTGTCTGTTGAAGATGTGTGATTGTCTGTCTGTCTGTCTGTCTGTCTATTTGTCTGTTAAAGATGTGTGATTGTATGTCTGTCTGTATTTATGTTTGTCTGTCTTTCTGTTGGATATGTGTGATTGTATATCTGTCTGTCTGTCTGTCTGTCTGTCTGTCTGTCTGTCTGTCTGTCTGTCTGTGTGTGTGTGTGTGTGTGTGTGTGTGTGTGTGTGTGTGTGTGTGTGTGTGTCTGTCTGTCTGTCTGTCTGTCTGTATCTCTGTCTGTTGGAGATGTTTGATTGTATATCTGTCTGTCTGTTTGTCGTTCTGTCTGTTTGTCTGTCTGTTGGAGATGTGTGATTGTCTGTCTGTCTGTCTGTTAAAGATGTGTGATTGATTGATTGTATGTCTGTCTGTATTTATGTTTGTCTGTCTCTCTGTCTGGTAAGATGTGTGATTGTATATCTGTTTTTTAGGCCTAAACCCTTTTTATACCAAAAGATATTTTAAGCCACTTATACAGTCCTACCCAAAACAGTCTATTAAAATCATGTACTGTTAAGCAGAAGTGCAAACACAATAACTTATTTATTGCCAATTTTCAAAAGGAGTACTAAAAGTAGTTAAAATGTTGATGTGCTGCAGCCGCGATCCTCTCTGGAGTTTATGAAGTACACAGAAATATTAAAGTTATTAATCCATCAGAACGTTAATCCAGCTTCTCTCTGTGAAGGCACACATTTCAAATTTCAAACATACACTGACTGAAACACGGCAATGTCGCAAATCTGTGACGTAGCACGCGAGCCAATGAGCTTTTTATATCATTGTCGTAAAGCAATGTGTCGCAAAGCTTCTTAAGGGCGCAATATTTGAATTCATACCAAACATGAGATTTGACTTTTACAGTCGCTGATGAGAACTGGGATCAAGGTCACTTCATAAAGGGCTGTATTTGCATTCCTCGCAATTGTATGAATTTTAAATATGTGGATTACAGTGAATGAATAATCTTTCTTCTCTGTGTCTATGTCGCTCTTTTTTTAATAACTTCATTAATAACTTTACACTTTACGTAAAAATACACAGATATTCTCATGAGATCACGTTGGTCTGGCCAGCTGTCTGTGTGTCATTAATCATTGTATCTCCAGTCAGCTTTTTGTCTTACTTTGTGTATATGCGTGTGTGAGAATGAGTGTGTTTGTTTGTGTATTTAATGCTTTTGGATGAAGTTAAAAGGCATAATTCTAGATTTCTCAACACTTCAGATAATTTTTGTTACCTGCAATTTTAACATATTCAAACATCTCTTGTTAAATTTGAACCCAAATTCAAATCTATGAATCAATGACTCAATTACCCACAATCCATTCTGTAAACCAAATGTCTCAGAGGGATTTTCCAGACCTGAGAGCAATTAAAACATTCTCCAAACTGCCTTTCCCACAATTACAGACAGTTTTGCAACTCTCACATTCGTCTTAATGCATTCAAGAATTATTGGATGATCTTAAACAGGCCAGATTTCCATATTGTATTACTGTAACATTTTGCTTAATCATGATGACAAATTGTCCCTAAAGTAAAGTAAACCAATATATATACTATATATACTACAGACATGGGGTGGTGGCAAGAATTTGATCATCAGTTTGCTCATTTGTGTGTATTAGGGTGTGGCACTTTTTTGTATTATTAAGTAAAATATTTCAGTGCAGACTGTCCTGGTTTCCTCCGATGCAATAATGTTTTGAATATTTGTATCACAATACTATTAGTGTTTATATGGGTTTGAGATGTGAATACGTTTGTACATTCTTTAGATGCTTTGTGATGTCTCCAAGCTCCCGTCTGTGTGAATGACAATGTTTGAAAGTATGTGTGCATTTGTTTTCTTTTTTTAGCAAAAACTTTTGTAAAATCTTTTGGATTAGTTTATTGCAAACAATGGACGTTAAAATGCTGTTAATTTATATTTTTGTGCTTTATAGGGGGTCTCTCAAAATTTGGCGAGCCCCCCTCAATTCGTTTGAGTTTTATTCCCTGTTATTTGATAGCTGGCTTTAGTATCCTGGCGAATCTGATCACAGTGTAAAACCTAATTGATGCGAGACACGTGTGAGATTCCTGTGGGCGTTTTACATGAAAGAACATCAGTGTAGCATTGCATCTCATTGCTATAACTTAACTTTCCTTTCTTTCCTGAAAGTCAAGCATATATGAGCATGAATTGTCTGTCTGAAGCTTAGAGATCCTTTCAGATGTATGCTGGAGAAGTCACATTTGACTGAACTAGAGATGTTCAGCTGCTGGAGAACATTTATCTCTGCAGATTTAGCCTCTGTGGTCCAAACTAGAATTAGACTATCGTATATTTTCAATCTTCAAGCCCTTGGTGTAACTCAATACAAAACCAGGCTTACTAAATGAGCAGATATACAGCACTCAAGAGCCAGCTGTTAGCAGTGAGTGCCCAAAAAATGCCATCACTGCCATCTACAGGCAATAAACTGTGACAGCGGACGATATTTATGTAAACTAGAGATAAAACGGTACACTGGTGTTGCTGTTTCAACTTTTTCAACAATTTTTCTTAAGTTAACGCAAATGGCAGTTTCTAAATTCGTTCATTCAACTTAAAATGTTTTACTGTCTACTACACCATTTTTTTTTCATTCACTAAATAAATATTTTCCTTCATCCAAATAAAAATCTTTAGGGTAACAGTTCACATCTATATTTTATAAATTGAGCCAATAAAAACGAATCAACTTGCCCTAAACAATATGTAAACCTGGCAAAGGTGTATTTTCTATTTGAACGAAGTCCATTAAATTTAATTCTAGTCTAGTCAGTTTTCCAATGTTTTAAGAATGTGTGTTGGTTGTGTGAATGTTAGAAAAATGTTACATTTTAAAGAAATAAGCCTCAAGAAGCAGTGGGTTAGTGAGTTACTTATGCGTAGTATTTTTTGCAAAAAAGAACATTAAACAGGAAAATGAAATCAAGTATACAAAAACATAAACATAAAATACTAATAATTAACAATAATACCCCCAAATATTTTTTTATAACTATAGTCAATGTCCTTTGCCCATTCGAAAAGGGATAAGAAGAAAATTTTTTTATTTAATCCCACCCCTTAATACAAATATTACTCTTTAGCCTAAGGGGCCAGTCACACCAAAATCGCTTTAAACGCTTGAAAACGCAAGGTGCGACGCACTGCCTTTTTTAAAAAAAGAGCAGTGCGACGCGGCTTTTCATATTGCTAAGCAACCACCGAGTCAGCTGTCTTGTCAATCAAATATTGAAGCGTAAGCGCTCTTTTGCTGTTAACTGTCATATTAGCAGAAACTTTAAAAAGAAACGCTTGCTCTGACCTTGTTTGAGGATGAGAGGTGCACAAACACACAGGAGAGAGTGAGCGAGTGGAGTCCGGTTCTTCAAAGCAACTGTAAACTTCCCTCACCACAACATAAGGTCCGCCTCTCCCCTCATTCGATTGGACAATGGAAAGACGCGAATGACGTCGGGCGCTTTTCCGCTCTCAGCGCGCATAAACAGCGCGACCTGCCCATAGAATATCATTCAAAAAGGCGCCTGCAACTGCCATAAACGCTTTTGGTGTGACTGGCCCCTAACAAAGTAGTTCTTCAGAATCAAGTGTGGCTGCAACAGAGCCCAGTTCCCAAGCAACCAGGGGCGATTCCAGGATTTTATAAATGGGGGGGGGGGGCACAGGGGGGACCAAGAACCAGTCAGGGGGGGCCAATCAGAAATCACCATTTAACCATTTAAATTAAGTGAACTATTCCTCTAAGTATCTAAATTACACAGAGTTGCGTGTAGCTTGTATTAGTTAACATTCAGACATTTCAGGACCGTTAGGGAAAATATTACTTAAAAATCTGATATTCCACTCCGTCTGATCTGACTATCATTGTATATTATATTGTATTTTAACACAACAGAATGCTATTTGTTATCTGTTCTGTTGTCAGACAACAAGAAAGAGTTTAAACTAGTGACTAAACACGACCCAATAACACCTCGTGTTTAATCCAACCAGCTGTTACTTTATACTGCTAAAATCCTAATTTATATGCGACATTGTCTGATACAATTTACATTGAAGACCTGATACGAGGTGATTTCGGATTACCCATGTGTCTCATGCAGTGCAGAGCTTTACTGATGCTCTTCTCATCTGATTGTGTTTATGAGCGCTTTTAATTTTAAATGCGATTGATAGTTTTATTGTAGATCACGTATAGCCCAGACAATTCAGCGCAAATTCAAAAATATCAGAGAATACTGTAACGCGTGCGCGCACATACCGCACCATAGGGAGGGAGAGAGCTCGTGCACAGAGAACTGGTGTGTGTGTGTGTGGGAAAACACTACTAACCTTTTGTTAAGTCATGATAAACTCGACCAACTGTCTTCTCACTCAGTAACATCTGTTGACTGTTCACGTTTACGTGAAAAGACAAGTACACGGAGGAACCCAGGTGGAAAACACAGCCAACTTTTAATTCCTTCACTCACTGTCAAGAGAGGCACTGTCGAGGTTCTGCACGCAGTGAGAAAGCGTGCGCGCGTGAGAGAGGCGCTTCTGAGCGCTTGCAATGGCGAATGAAGCCGTTTTAAATAGTAAAATAAAATGTAAATGGTAATCATGAAAAATCTATTTGATTTGTGTTGATTTGTGCCAGTGTTGAGTGTGTGGTGGGGCGCCCGCTCCTTCTTCGCGTTCGCACGAGTCTCAAATCAAACAGTGATTGACAGCACACTGGTCCAGTGGTGCGGTGGGCATTTTCAGGTTGACAGTAAATCTAGCTGGCCCAATGAGATTGGAGGGGGGCCAATCATATTCCAGGGGGGCCGATGCCACCCCATGCCCCCCCTCTAGACACGCCCCTGCAAGCAACACAGATAAGACACAATGAAAATATGAGTAAAGACTGTGGTGATTATTTTCATAAATTAGTACGTAGCAACAGTGGCATAGTGATACTTAAGCTATGTAAAGTGGTCTGAAGCATCAGGTTACCAGGGTATTTTATCACAGCTTAGAATGTGTTTCAACCAATCAGAATGAAGGACCAGAACTGCCCATTTTTGTTTTGTTTCATTTAAAGTCGCCATTATGGTGATCAGTGTTTGTTTTAATTGGACACAAACATTTAGAAATAATGTTTTATAACAGTTTTAAAATAATAAAATGCTAAGTTTCTCTATCAAAACAGTTGTTTTAAACATTGTTTGATTAAAACAAACATTGTCATAACGTTTGAAAATGTAACATTTAACGCCCGGACAACCAAGAAACATAAAACATACAAAACACTTTTTATGTCAGCAAAAAGTTTTTGGGAACGTTGGGAACTTTCAACAAACGTTCTTAGAAATTGTTGTTCTGTTAGCTGGGTAATCAATAAAAAAATCTCTATTAAATGCCGCCACTAATTATTTTATAAACATTAAACATATTTTCACCAGTGGTAAACTTTGTGAATCTCATGTGCCATACTGTGTGTTGTGTATGTTGTCTATTATCACAATTTATACTACGAATGCTTGAATCTGATTGGCTGATGAACGTTCTGAGGTGTGCAATTATTTTCTGGGAAACGCATCGAACGTAGTTCCAGGCAGCTCTCTTGACCGCATTACAGTTCCATATCACTTCACATAGATAATTGTAATAACGGACTAACAAAAACAACATCACAGACGATTTTCTGTGGCAATAACAGCGCTGTTTAGAGACGCACAGAGGTAGCCTCTCTCTCTCTCTCTCTCTCGCTCTCTCGCTCTATATATATATAGATATTTATATATTTTCTGTTAGCTGGGTAATATATATATATATATATATATATATATATATATATATATATATATATATATATATATATATATATATATATATCTTTCTTCTCTGTGTCTCTGTCGCTCTTTTTTAATAACTTCATTAATAACTGCATTAGAATGCTATCAACGGCTCAAGCCTCAATTGCCAGCTTTAAAATGACGTTTTGGAACAAGCAAAATAACTGTTGAATGAGACGTGGAGTCCTACACACAATAGCGACAAAAACAGGACGAATTCCTGGTGTGGTAACCGTGGTATAAGCAGAATAATTGACTTTGGGCCGTTGAATTATTTATAAATAATGCACACTACTTCACGTCGTCGCCGCATCACCACCACGGGTGTGCATTATTTTTCTAATAATTCAATGTCTCGTCGTCAATTATTCATAACTCATATACTAGTAGAGCACAATGTTGTTAACAAGAACATAAAATTTCTTGTAAATCTTGTTATTTATTTTTACTCTTAAAATGCACCTATGTATTTACCTTTAAAGTGACTGAATTCGTTCAGGTTTACAAAAAGGGTGCTTTTAACAGACTAAAAATGTATATGTCTGTATGGGTTGTTACCACTAGATGGCAGAATAACACCTTTAAGCAGGTTTGAGTCAGGACTGGGTTCAGTACCATTTTCTTTACTTTGTTTTGCAATTCTTACTTTTTTTGTGTGCAACTGTGCCATTGTGTGTGTGTTCATGGATGTTCGTGGCTGTGCGTGCGTGTCTGCGCACACCAAGTCAGTCAGTACTGAGGTGTTTGTAGGCCTGCATGTGTCTGTATGTTTAACTCAGTCACTCTCAGTCATAACATTTCGGTCACTGAACATCTGGCATCGGCCAGTGCCAGCTTGAAGCCACTGGCTGGCACATTGCTGGATGTTGGCACCGTCTGTGCACATCTGGCCTGTTATTCCCTAAAGGACACAGACAAATATACGTTTTTTCTTTCTTTCACTCTCGGTCTCTCAAAGTCATGCTGTGGTTTTGCAAAAACATGCCACTGTTTAAATGCATATGACAGCATTTAAAGTACAGTTATTCAGTGTGGTTTTCTTGATGTTTTTCGTTAAACAGATACATTTCGCATTCAGATCCGCCAGATGCATTGATAGTTTTTATAATGCCTGCTGGGAAAGACATTGAACTATAATATTAATGTGTGCAAGCTTTACAAAGACTTTTATTGTGCTTTTTAGAGTGATTGATTTGCAGAAATACCAATTTACCACAGTGGATGTGTTTCAATGTATATCTGGATCTGGATACTGGTTTAAATGGATAGTAATAGGAGTGCTACAGCATTAGTATCTGGATACACTGTATTACAGCTGTTCTCATGTAGAGAACACTTACATTCATTTTATTTAGCATATACAGAGATGTGAAAAGTATTTTATCTGAAAAAGGCTACAAAATCTGATGTACCAGAGTGTCTGGATGTAATTCTTCTGTTTCTCAATAGGGGGCAGTAACTTCATTTGCGGCTTTAGACAGAAACAGTTTTAGTTTCCAGAATAGCATATTAACACTACTGTCACTATTATGTAGTGTGCATAGTGTGCAGATTTCCTCTGTGCATAAATTGAGACTATATTTACTCGATTTAACTGCCCGCGTAACTGCTAAATTATTTTTAAGACGATAACTAGATGCTAGTCTGAATTAAACACACAGCCATAATGAAGTCATGTGGTGTGACCAATATACTGTTCAACAATTTGAATACATTGCGTACTTGTTCTTTTTAATAATCATTTTTGCATATTTGTTAAAAACAGTATGCATCAGCACACAGAGAGAGAGAGAGAGAGAGAGAGAGAGAGAGAGAAAGAAAGAGAGAGAGCCCTATAGTGAGACGTGGCATTGAAGGTCAGTGTGTTCATCTCCGTCTCTTTAGCTGTGTATCTCTGCAAACAGGATTGTGTTTTAAATCCAGAGAATGACTAGAAATGATAGAAAAAGAGAAATGAAATCTCACCAGTGATATCCTCTGTAGCATCTAAATGATTTGTGTGTATACATGTGTTATGATTGTGTCAGCCAGAAAACGGCAGGCTCCTGTTTGCTTCCAGAAGTCTGAAATAATTGAGAACACATCTCTGTGGATTTACACACACACACACACGCTCATTACAGTGTTATCCGGCGCTCATTGAATCTTATATGGCGCTGACCTGCAGAACATTATGGGGGAACAGTGAAAGTGTAAGAGATATTAAAAAGAGATCCAGTTCTGGGTTGAGTTGAAAGAACAGGAAGACGTCTCAGCATGCGGTGTCGCCACTGACCAATTAAAGGCACATTCACAGGGTCACACACACTTTCTTGGACAGGTTTTTATTGCATGTGTGAAGTTGCTTTCAGTCCTTCACTTTAAAGGGCTTGTAAGAGTGACCACGCAAAGCTGGTGATCATGTTGTGTGTACAGTATGAGAGAGATTGGGGGCAGATTTAGCAGTAAACGTTCCCATAAACAGCCACTTCCTTCAGTTAATTCGGAGCTAAAACGGGCTCATCCAGGAATCTCATGCCTCTTTTCCTGTACCCTTGTTAACTTGTTTTTCTAGTTGTTGTTAAATCTTTTTTTCAGGGTTTTTTTGCGGGTGAAGTTGAGAAAGGACGGGAAATTATGTGAGCTAGATGTAAATTCCTGAGATAGGAGAGCTGTTTTAACTTTAGCACCAAGCCATGTGACTATAAAGGGACTTTTAATTCATAGTAGTGCCATGGTCATCCAGGCTTTGTTTATGAGACAAAATAGATTACATGAATTATACTATGATTTTTAATTTTATGCGTGATGGATTTGGATTTGTGGATCTCACCGATAAAAATCTAGAAACAACACCTTGTAAAGTTGCTATCTGTAACTTAAGCCTCTCTATATCATCTCTGTTTGAAACATAAAATTGTACTTATCTTCTTTAGCTCGTAAAACGCATAACTTAAACCTGTAGTTTACCAGACACGGCTTAAGACTAGACTAAAATGCATGTTTGAGCTGTAAATGAAAACAGCTCGCACAGTCCTGTTTTTAAAAATATCAGTTCCAGTGTTTTGTCACAAGATAACATAAATAAGGCCTAGTCCAGCTTAACTCTTTACCCGCCATTGACAAGTTATTTCATCAATTAAGAGAATACACTTCCCTACTAACGAGTTTTTACGGCAATCCATATTTCTGCTATTATCCACTAGGTGGTGCTCTTACCCAACTTATAAAACACTGATGCATTCACTCAGTTAAAAATGGTTAAAACTCTGTTTATGTTTTGATTATCGATCTGAATTTGATGTCTAATAAAAGTCCTTTACAAAAATGCAATTATCTCAAAAACCTTCCCATATTTGAGAGGTGATAAAAAGAGAATAAATGAAGATAGGATTAAATGTTTTTGTTTGAAAGCAGACGCTCTGCCCTTTCATGTGATATACTGTTTGTTTATATTATTTATCTTGAAGACATTACACTTTTGTAAAAATCATAAAATTCTTGCGCTGGCTGGCAAATATTTTAAAAAAGGCTGGCGGGGAAAGAGTTATCAAAATCTTGGAAAAACAGGCATGATTCTCTGCTTCAAAATCTGTGGGCATGTCCGCTATCTGTGCTGAAACCACGCCCACTTGACACCTTTTCAACTTTCAAATACTGCTAAAATCTAAATAGACGCTCACGTCGCAATTGTGTTAGGGGTGGTGCCATGCTCTGTGGTTCCAGTGCATCATCAAACCATCATTTTAGCCCCGCCCAAAAAAATAAGAACATAATAAGAATAGTAATTAGAAGTATTGAGATTACTAAATGCTGTTAGAGTATTCACTCAAAAAAAAGCTGTTTACTTTATTTAAACAATCAATTGTGATTTTTGTGCAGTTTCTGTATTAAACATAGTTGCATCATTTTAAACTGAATTGAAATTGTAACTTTTATTTTTTTTTACTGGATTATTGCTGTACAACAAAATTTGATCAAGTGAACCGTTAAAACATTTTAGAACAAGAATTAAGGGGAATATTATGTGTGTGTTTGTGTCTGACTGAATGATAGGTGCGATTGTGTCCACACCCAGTCGTGTCAGATCTGCAGAGGGTCTGTAATGAGCCCCAACACAGATAATAACAGACTCAATCTACCTGTTTCTACACTCTCCACCCTCCGGTTTACACTTTAGTCACCCCTCTTAACTTTAATGGAGCTATTAAGTAAGCAATAAGGTACGAGAGGCTGTGCTGTATCGTGAATAAGTAACGGCTGAAGGGCGTTGTTAGGCACGACGCGAAGCGGAGTGCCTGCAACCCCTTCAGCCGTTACTTATTCACGATACAGCACTTGCCTCGAGTACCTTATTGCTTTTATAAAACGGTTACCACACAATATTAAAGTAAAAAAAATATTAGTGCAACTTTCATGAATTTAAATCAATAAAAGCATTCCTTCCGCTAGAAAAAATAGTCCCTGACTGCGAACAACAACATGAAAGCTCAAATAAAAACAACAAACTGTTCTCAGACTTTGTCTCATTATATGTTTATGTGTTGCTAAGGGTGTTGCTAAGGGCGCAGTGATATTAAATAGAACCGTTGGGTGAAGCGGTCATAGCAGTGTTTTATTGTGAATAAAGCACACCTATTGACCAATCAGAATCAAGGATTGGAACTAACCGTTTTATAATATTCAATATGCAGCTACTTCTCTTGGAGAATCTGAAAACATTGATGCCTGTTGAACCACGTTTACAGAAAAAATAAGTACGAGTGTGTGGTGGGATTTTCTCTTAAGAAACATGCCACTCTATACACATACATGCATCTGTTGACCACATGGGCATCTGTCCTCGAGACTGGCAGCCACAGTCTGCTTTCCCATCATGCCGTGGGGCAGCAGACTTGGCTTTACTCTGCCCTGTGGTTTATCTTCATTCGTTCATCTCTGTAGCATTCCTTTTCTCCACCTCTGCTTGTATTTTAGTCATTTAATAATAATAATAATACATTTTATTTAAAGGTGCCTTTCAGAGCACTCAAGGACACCGTACAGTAAAATGACAATCATAAAACAACTCAAAACAATACAACAAAACATCAAACAGTAAAAACATACAATGTTTAAAACTGATCAGAAAAAGCTAATTTAAATAGGTACGTTTTAAGACGTGATTTAAAAGTAACCAGAAATTCACTTTCTTGTAAGGATTTAGGGAGAGAGTTCCAGAGATGAGGGGCAGCAAAGCTGAACGCCCTGGACCCCATAGTGACTAACCGAACCGGTGGTACTACAAGGGAGACAGAAGAGGAAGATCGAAGTGTACGCTTTGGGGTGTAGATGTGAAGCAGTTCAGAAAGATATAAGGGTGCTAGATTATGAAGAGCTTTGGAGTGTTAAAAGCAGTTTGTGCATATAAAAGATCCGTAAAGTTGCAAGATTAAAGTCTCAAACCGAAGGAGATATTCTTTTTAAAAGTAAACGCTCATCCACGCCTATCTGAAACACCTCATTTAAACATGCCCCCACATATCTATGTCACTGTGTGGGAAAATTTGCATAAAACCCCCCTAATGTATACACAATGAAAGAAGGTGTAACTTTTATTCTCGCTGTAGTACAAGGTTATTATAGTTTTGCTTTTTTAAATTAGTTTTTATTTTAGTATCGTTTTCAATTTTGCTTTAAATTTAAGTTTAGTTTTAGTTAGTTTCATGAATGGTTTTGTTAGTTGTAGTTTAGTTTTTATTTTGCAAACACATTTCTATTTAGTTTTTATTTTATTTAGTTTCAGTTATAGTTTTAGTAATTATAGTTTAGCAGCTAACAGCAGCTAGACTGTCTGACATATTTATCAGTTAACTGAGGTTGCTGTCAGCCTCAGCTAATCTCACATGCATAAAGCACCATCTACAAGTAAAGACTCCTTAAAAGTTTGTAAACATTGCAACGTCTCCGGGTGGGCCGGGATTAGTTGGAGGCAAAAAGAGGCGCAGACGCAATGCTTACAAGCGTAAGCTAGGACGTTTTAGGAGGGATTTATTAAACATAGATGCAGAAGAAGGTTCGGAACTGTCTGAATATGTAAAGTTACTTACTCTGCGTAACAGCTATTTTTGTAAATTAACGCTGTAACAATTAGTTCTTGTATCTTGTTCTCATTGGAAACATTTTAACCAGGATTTGGATATTTCCTACATATGAAGTATTTTCGGATGGTTTGTGGAATTTTGTCAAGGCTTATTGTCTAATGTAACCTATCGCTGGGCTAACTATGATTAGCAATGGGGATTATTTTAAGAGATCATTCAAAGGATGGCACACACATCTATCGCTGTATGTTTGTTTAACATTTAAGCTAGCTAGTGCACTGACGGTTGACTTATCATCACCTATAAAACAGAAACTTTCTGATTTGTACTAGATAAGACCAACACAGATGCATAGATTAATTTACCTGATATGAGGTGTGCACTGCAAACACAAGCATTATTTACGATCGTCTCCGTCCATTCAACCACAATTGTCCTTTTTATTTCTGTGAAGGAATGTCTGCCGGGACCCGGTTAAACTTTTGCTTTGAACCAAAAGTGCTGGTCCTTCTATTTTGGTTGCCAAAAACACAACAAGACGACATTTTAAAGTCAAAACCTCAACTTTTAGCGCTCCTGTTATGAGTTCTTCCTTATGTTTTGCCTCCAGCTAGAGCGGTGACGTCACAGTGAGATGAGTGGGATGAGAGCTTATTAATTACGAAAACGAATATTTATTTTTGATAATTATTATTTTATTTCAGTTAGTTTTTCAATAACATTTGCTCGTTTCGTTTAGTTTTAGTTTTTCATTTCTTATGAATTTTTAATTTTATTTCAGTTAACGAAAATGTTTTTTAGCTGATAGTTTTAGTCTTAGTTTCAGTTTTCGTTTACGAAAATAACCTTGCAGTATTGTTGCCGCCGCCATATCGTGGAGACGCTGTGCTTTGGGAACTAATATTCCAAATATGGTAACGGGTGTGCATTTCCGACACACGCGTGAGGTATTTCGACCAATCATAACCCACTGGATAGCATAGACTTCGTCATCGTCTTGCTGGCCCCCTCCCTGTTCTGTGATTGGTTCCCTATTTCAGGCAAAAATTTGGGCCATGGTTTCCATGCTAGACTTGCAGCGTGAATAAATTTGTGCGAAAGGCAGCATGGGGAAACCCAGGCTATTGCTCAAGGGCACCACAGTCGCAACCCGCCGGCCGTGAGACTCGAACCGGCAATTCTCGGGTTACAAGGCCGACTCTCTAACCACAAAACTCTTTCATCACCAGGACTGATCATTACGGCTACACTGATATGACAGATAGATCTTGAACCACTTCTCTGCATCCTTCTACACATAGACAGGTTTTGATTCAGGTGTAAAGGTTAGGCTTTAACATCTCTCTTTAGATGAATGACAGCTTGTCTTCAGCACAGAGCCTCTGTGTGCTCCGTGAAGCGTGAAGCACAATAGAGGCGTCCTGTACCGGAGGACCGTATTCTGAGAAAGTTAGAAGACTCTGAGCTTGTAATTTGCATGTCTGTGTTACAGATCTCGTTGCCAGTTTATCGTGTGCCAAACCTCTAATTCATCCAAATCAGATTGGCACATTCTTGTGGTTCTCATTCATTCTCTACCGCCCCATTAATTACAGAGGAGCTCTGCCGTTTGCAATGCGAGATCTCATTCCTGTTTCTTTTGCATTTTCTCACAAAGACTGTCACATTTTTGTATGGTTCTCTGATAAGACCTTTTTTATCAGTCAAATTCTTTTACTGTATGTTGTCTTAAAGTTAAAGAGTCAGAAAATTGTGGGTTTTGCCCAAACTTTTCAAGAACCATTTACATTTCTGCATTTGGCTGACACTTTTATCCAAAGCGACTTACTGACAGTATGTTTAATCTGTGCATTTACTTCATCAGTATGTGTGCATTACTTTGCATTGCTGACACAGTGCTCTACAGTATCAGCTGAGCTACAGGAACAGCAGTTAATGTTGTGTGGTGCTCCTGAGTTAGTTGGAGTTAATCCAACTTCTGTATAAATCATATAACTGCCACAATATGACTTTTTTTCTAAGTAGAAGCGCTCTGCACTAGAGAGCCCCAACTCTCTCTTGCCACAAGCTCTTTTGATAGGATTTGATTTGTGATTGATTGTTGATTGACCGTTCGTTCGATCGATTAATTGATTCATTGACCGATCGATTGATTGATTTTTCAGATGGGGCATAATTAACATGATTGCATCATCTTTATATCTGTTCCCTTACAAAACACTTACATTTTAAATGTTTTTCAAATGGAATTCCTATAAAAGCACTGAAAAACCATGTTTCATACAATATGTGAACAGTAGGAATGTACAAATTTAAACGCAACATTTTTGTTTTTGCTCCCATTTTTCATGAGCTGAATTCTAAGATCTAAGAAATAAATATTGTTTACAAATCTGTCTAAATCTTTGTTAGTGACCACTTTTCCTTTGCTGAGATAAGCCATCCACCTCACAGGTTTTGCATATCAAGATGCTGATTAGACAGCATGATTATTAAACAGGTGTGCCTTAGGCTGGCCACAATAAAAGGCCACTCTAAAGGGGATCGCACACTGGGCACGCGCTGCACAGCGCCGCGCCGTTCTAAAAATTTTTTTTCCTTGACTGCGCCGCCCAGCTGTGACTCAGGAAGTTGCTCAAATCACTATCACGCTACACAGCGCCACTCACATAGTTTAACATTAAATAACATCATATTTGTCCCAAATCATTAACGATTAACATTGGCTGCTAACGTTTATTTTGCATTTTGAGGTTGACGCTATCTGACGAAGCTCGCGCTATTTAATGTGCACTTTCGGTTTACAATACCTCCGAGTTGTCCTAGACGCGGCGCGACGCAACATTGAGCTGCGCGGCCGGTTTGCAACCCTTTTAAGGACCTTTTTACACCTGGTCATTTCATGGGTTTTCTCTGATCGGATAGCTATCTGAAAAAAAAAATTGTAAAAACTGTTCCATTTACATTTGGCCACATAAATGCTTCTTGGCAAAACAGATATGAATCCAATCTTTTACCTCCGCCCAAAATGCAAATACACTATTTATTACTCCGCCTTAAAAAACTTAAGATGACGTTTATGCAACAATAAGCAGCATTTACTGTATATTGTACTGTATGTTGGGCAGGGGACGCACGTCTACTTGCTCGGCATGAGCTGAAGCTCGCAGTACAGCGCAGCAGGAGAGTGACAGCGCAGTGATTTCATGTACAGGTCCATGATGGGAAAAGCATTCACAAAACTCTCTTAAAGTTTTATTTCTTTGTTTAATATCATTTGAGTTTGTTATTAGACTCTTTTATTGATTCTAGGAAACTTTTTTACCCGCTGTCGTCGCTCCATAAAGCAACGAGTGTGTCGTCTTTGTTTGCCTCTTTGACGGCTGTGACGTGCTTACGTTTGGGAGGAGCTATGCGCTGAAAGACGTGGTTTCATCACCCAGATGTATTTACACTTGTCCAGTTTCATCTGAAATGCGTCTCAGACCACCTCCTGAAGTGGTTTGAGTGATCGGATTTAAATCCATCTCGAAAACGTTTCGGAGGGCATTTACACCTGCTCTTTTTACGATCGGATAGCTATCCGATCAGAGAAAACCCATGAAGTGACCAGGTGTAAAAAGCCCCTAAATTGTGCTGTTTTACTTTATTGGGGATTTTGGGGGTCATGCTAATATTCAGCAACTTTGCACAGCCATTGAAGAGAAATGGACCAACATTCCACAGGCCACAATAAACAACCTGATCAACTCTATGCGAAGGAGATTTGACGTCAGGCAAATGCTGGTCACACCAGATACTGACTGTTTTTCTGACTCCCAGACCCCCCAATAAAGTAAAACTGCACATTTTAGAGTGGCCTTTTATTGTGGCCAGCCTAAGGCACACCTGTGCATTAATCATGCTGTCTAATAAGCATCTTGATAAGCCACACCTGTGAAGTGGATCAATTATTTCGGTGAAGGAGAAGTGCTCACTAACACAGATTTCAACTTCGTGCACACATGTCAGTTTTCAGAAAAGTGTTCATGGACACATACCAGTGTATATATGCCGTCAAGAGCATGCCAAACCTCTAGGTGGCGGTGTAACAAGAAGCTCAATCCCACATAAGCCAATCAGAATCCCAAAAACCGCAACGAATCACTTCCTGTTCCTCTTTTGAACAAGGTCACACTTTTGGAGTAGGTGTGAGCTATGGCACATACTGTGACGTTGGCTGCCGAAACATCTGTTTGTCTTAGTTTACATGCAACCGTGCAACCAAAGATTTTCAAAGTCTCCACTCTGGCTGGAGTTTTTAGAAAGAATCGGTTTCAGAGGCGAGTTCTCCATTTGCGTGTAAACTAAGGGCGCAAACGAAGGGAAATGTCTCATGTTTTCAAAATAACCATGTACGTGTAAACAGGGCCTTATGAACAATATTTGAGAGAAATAACCTTTTGTCCAAGCAATATATTATTTGAAGAAAGTTAGAAAGCAGTATTCTTGCAACTTTCTCTTGGGTGAATTATAGGCTTTATCAGTACAGAGAGAGAGAGAGAGAGAGAGAGAGAGAGAGAGAGAGAGAGAGATGGGAGAAGGATATGTGAGTTCATGTCTGTCTTTTTGTTCATAAGTGTGTTTAGACGTTGATGTAAGTTCTACTTCAGATGTTCTCAGTGAGACCTTGTACATCAGCTCTTTATTCAGACCACTACTACTCACTGTCTAGACAGTAAAGCATTGCTCTGTGCTTCAGGGTCTGTCTAAAATACTGATGAAGTTCATTATCAAACGTTTTAACACGTCACATATCAGAGCGTTTCTTCTCATTATTCACACACTTTTTGATCTGTGTAATAAAATCTAATCAAGATTGAATCTTAAGTTAATGCCAGCCAGGATTGTTAAATTTTATTGCCATTTTCACTGTTTCCCTAAAGTACCCTGAAGTTGAGTGTCTTGCACATTTAACATCATACAGTTTCTCTTCTACACTGTAGATCAGTGATGAGTTACTGTAGGTAGAATATCAGCATTTAAAAGCCAATTAAATTATCTGAAATTAAAGCATTAAAGGGACACTCCACTTTTTCAAAAAAATATGCTTATTTTCCAGCTCCCCCATAGTTAAACATTTGATTCTTATTTTTGGAATCCATTCAGCTGATCTCCGGGTCTGGCGCTAGCACTTATAGCATAGCTTAGCCATAATCCATTGAATCAGATTAGACCATTAGCATCGCGCCTAAAAATAACCAAAGAGAGATATTTTTCCTATTTAAAACTTGACTCTTTTGTAGTGTACTAAGACCGACGGAAAATTTAAAGTTGTGATTTTCTATGCAGATATGGCTAGGAACTAAACTCTCATTCTGGCATAATAATCAAGGACTTTGCTACCATAACATGGTTGCAGGAGGTGCAATGATATTACGTAGAGCCCCAAAAATTCCCCTGCTATTGAAAGATACTAAGAAGACTTTTTGGCTATTGAAGGAAAAAACTTATTTTGAATTTATCTATATTAAATTATACATAAGAAACAAAGAAAACACATTTTGAATACATCTGCCCAGATATACTGTAAGTGTGATCCTGTGGGTCGCCATGATTTCACCAAGTAAGATGTGATCCTGGATCAACATTTTTTGTTGATCCTGGATCAACGTTTTAATCAAAGATACCCCAAGCTACCCTTAACTCAAACCCTAACCATATTTAAACCCTCAAATTAGTGTGAAATAATAGTTTGAGGAGTATTTCTTAAAAGCCCCTAACCCAATCCTAAATCTAAATCTAACATACACACTAATCCTAATCCTGCAATCTGATTGGTTAATGAAAATGTTGATCCAGGACCAACAATGGTTTTGATCCAGGATCACATCTTACTTGGTGAAATCACGTTCACCGATCCTGTGATTGTGTTAAAGTCTGATATTAATCACCAAGCCAAATTAAAATAAGTGAAAAATAAGTCACAATATTGGGTAAACAGGCAGGATTCTCTGCTTACAAACACTGTCCGCAGTTGGTGATGAAAACACGCCCAGTCGCAGAAAAGCTGCCATCTCTCTCAAAAAGCTTGTTCGACTTCATTCGGCGCCGCAACAAAACGACAGGCGGATGATGTCAAATACTGCAAGAGCAATTCAAGAAGTCGTCTAATTTCAACGTTAATTTTTGTGGTGCATGAAGTCGAGCACACCTAATGATGCTCGTGATTGTGTTAGGGGCGGGGCCTTGCTCGGTGGCTCCAGTGCATCATGGAGCCCCATTTTATCCCCGCCCAAATAATCCTGAACACTAAAATGTGTAACAACTGTTTAACGCTGTAATTCCACAATTCAGTAGTACATAGTTCACAGTCTTTGCAAAGTGTTTCAGCTATACTTTTATAACCTTGTGTGTTTGAAAACAATTCTCTGTAATGACTTGTTGTGTACATTTGTTTTATCTGTGTGGTGGTCCGATTTGTAGTAAATACCAGTAGTTTTGTTCAGAGGTTAGTTTTAATATGAGATTAGGATTAGAAATTTGATTTCACTCATAAGGGCTTTTCACACTTGAAAAAGTTAATCCCTTGTTGTTCTAAATGCCAGGTTAATGGAATCCTGGGTTATTTGTTTCATGTTTCACACTGTTAATACTTAACCAGGCCTTAAAGGTATATTCCATTTTCTTAAAAGAAAAAATCCATATAATTTACTCACCACCATGTCGTCCAGGGTGTTGATGTCTTTCTTTGTTCAGTTGAGAAGAAATTATGTTTTTTTGAGGAAAACATTGCAGGATTTTTCTCGTTTTGATGGACTTTGGTGGACACCAACATTAAATACTTAACTCAGCACTGAACAGTTTTTTTCAACTGAGTTTCAAGGGACTCTGAACGGTCCCAAACGAGGCATAAGGGTCTTATCTAGCAAAACAATTGTCATTTTTAACAATAAAAATAACAAATATACACTTTTAAAGCACAACTTCTCGTCTAGATCCGGTCGTGATGCGCTAGCATGACCCGACACAATACGTCATGACGTCAAGAGGTCACAGAGGACGAACGCGAAACTCCGCCCTAGTGTTTACAAGTGTGTTGAAAGAGGACCGTTCCAACGTTGTTGTATGTCGAATGATACTAATTAATGTCTTTGTGTCAGTTTATTGTTTAAAATGGTCCGCAAATGTGCGTTTTATATATGTAACACGTGACCTCCCTACGTCACTACGCATTTACGTTAGGTTGCGCTGGACCGGACCTAGACGAAAAGTTGTGGTTTAAAGGTGCATATTTTTTGTTTTTCTTGTCGAAGGTGACGGTCGTTTTGCTGGATGGGACCCTTGTGCATCGTTTGGGATTGTTTGTGGTCCTTTGAGGCTCCGTTGAAGGAACTGTTGGGTGTTGAGTTAAGTATTAAATGTTGGTGTCTATTAAAGTCCATTAAAATGAGAAAAATCCTGCAATGTTTTCCTCAAAAAACATAATTTCTTCTCGACATCAACATTTTGGATGACATGGTGGTGAGTAAATTATCAGTATTTTTCTTTTAAGAAAATGGAATATTCCTTTAAGATATAACCCTGGATATTCATAATCTGACATTTCACACTGTGCATTCCTTAACGCTATGTTTATAATTTGCAAATTTGCGGTGCCGACAGTCGTGGTTGGATAAAAGTGATGTCAAACTGACTAAAATAAAATAGCGCGCTCAAATCTCATCACTGAAATACATTATGAAAAAAACACCCACTTTAAAATGCAGTCAGCAATCCCAGTCACGTACACACAATCCCACACACATCCCTTCTGTTTATGTCTTCTAATCCCATTTTAAAATTGGAAAATGAATAATGTATGTTTTGTGTGTAGGATGCATATTCACAGTTTCAGAAATAATAAATGTCTGTAACTTCATGATAAAAGGAAACAGGGAAATCAGGTGTACTGCAATGTATTGAGATGCTCTTTGGCATTGTGGTGCTTGAGAGATCTTAATATTCTTATATATTTCCATCTCTTTCTTTTCTCTCCAACTTTTCCTCCTTTATGTATCCCTTGACTTTCACTGCAGTAAGAGGTGCTTGAATAGGTGCTTCAGTTTAACAGCCACTGGCGCATCATACAGAAGTGAACATACAACAACAGCCACTTAATGCATTTACAATTTTATCTTATCACATTTACTTTAGCTGCAGAATATATTTACATCTTATTATCTTATTGTCTTCAAACTCACAGCCTTGACCTCAACACACCCTAAACTTCAGTGTACTTCTCAATGTCAACACACACCTGCATCCTAAACATACTTCAATACATCTCCAGAATCAGTAACTCTTTCCCCACCAGCATTTTTTTTATGATTTTCACAAAAGTTTAATGCTTTGATTGCCTTCCAGAAAATGTTCTTCTACCTCTTGAAAAGCATGAAAATACCTACTTTCACTAAAAGAGTTTTTTTACTAAACCATTTGGAGTATAAGCATAACTAGGATATCATTAGAAAGAAGACACTTTGAGCTTCATTTTCCAGGTTTCAAAATTTTTAATTCAAAAAGTTAAAAATTCAAAAAGTTAGAGAGGCTGAAGTACATTTTGGAATTAATTTTTTTAATTACTAAAAAACTTAATGATAAATATGTGTGTGAAACCTAGAAATGAAATGATCCCAAAGCCACAAATCTAAAGAAGTTATGTTTCAAGTTTGAGGTCAATAGGCTAAAAAATGCAAAGGTTTTTGCATGACTAGTGCCTTTTCTAAGTGCCAGTCAGCCCCAAAATAAAACGTTCGTTCTTATATTATTTATCCTTATGTTAGCATTTAAAATGCAGTTTCCACACCAGAAAATAAAACGTCACACAAAGATCATTGGATTCGTTATCTAATTGGCTACACGTTCTGTCTATCAATATTTTCCATGAAGTCATTAGAGGAACGAGCAAGTCAAATGATGTCACGATTTTTAACAGCACTGATTGGATATTATGTATTATACTCCCGTCTACTTTTAAAAACAAAGTTTGAACGCGGGTCTATGTGTGTTTACCAGAACCTAAAGTGTAATCTCATATACAGTGTTACAATATATTAAATGAAATACAGACCCTCTGCTTTAAACAAACAAAGAAACAAAAAAAAACACTTCATCCTAACGTTATTTGTTTTCTTTTTATTGCCTCTCAAATATGGGTAGGTTTCTTCAAAAATACCAAATTTTAAGCAAAAAGCTGAGACATTTTTGTGAAATACTTCTGATAGAAATCAGATCAAAGCGATGATCAAAACATACATAGAGTTTGATCTGTTTGCCCTAAGGGAAATACCGATCATTGGAAAAATGCGTTATTGGCATGGAAGCGTTTTCTCTTAAAAGCGTTTTCTCTTGGCGTGGAAAGAGTTAACAGACATCACAAGCTGTAAGACATCTTAATGCACATTTTCATCAATGACACATCTCAACACACACCCAAATATACCACAACATCTACACCAATCCCAGCCATTACATACCTTAATCTTCTTTCTTTATGTGTCTGATGGGAGCATTTTTGCTGTCTTCTATTCTATATGTACTTTTTGTTTGGCTTTTTCTTTTTTGTGGATGAGCAAATATTGTCTGGAAATAACAGAGCTTTCTCCTGATCCTGTAGTATGCAACACATTTCTCCGGTCCTTCACAGGGCTCCAATTAGCCTCACATCCATCCCTCATTTGAGGCCATTTTTCCTCTTTTTTATATTCCAGAGGTGTCGTCTCTCACTCACTACCTCATCAATACTCTCGTATACAACCCCTCTCCTCCATCCCATAAGCCAGCAATTAGACTTTATAATGTATCATTTCTGTCAGGAAGTCTGAGCTATATTGATCTCATGGGCTGCCACAACAAAATGCTGTCCGTGTCATGTTAAAGACAAACAGTGGATTGACGATTTAAGTCTCCAAGGCAGCTCAGCCAAAGGTTGATTTTTTTTTTGATGGCTCACACAAATGCTCAGAAATGTAATGATCTTCTCAGTTTAACTTCTACAGAATTTGAATTTCTCTCTTTTTCTTTCAGTTATACGGCACGAGTGGTAAGCAGTGGAGTTCGTGCTCAACGACAGAATCCAGAAGTAAGGGTCAGAGGGTTTGACCCGGTGCTTATGGAGGTCAAAGCCAAACTGGAACAGTTTAACCAGGTAAGACACACACCGATTAGAGGACATTACTACACATCCCTTAGCTAAAAAGCATTGCTAAAAACCTAAAAATGAACAAAAAGGTAGCTAACTGCCCAGTGAATACAAATAAGAGTCTTTTTCTAGCACCTCTAGAAAAAAGATTTTTTTTTTCGTACTTTGAGGGCTAAAATTTTTACAAAGTTTGCTAAAAACATATATCTCAAATTTAAGGTTCTGGGTATGACAACATCGTTTCATTAAACCTTATCAAAGCACTTATGCCTGAGTTAGTTATTTTAATGCTGCATAAACAAATCTATTTTTCAAAAATCATTACTTTTTGTTTTTATTTTGTTTTTAGTATAGTTTTAGTCTATTGTTAGAATAAGTGGACTTTTTTAAATAAGTTTTTTTTTTTATTTAGTCCTGCCCTGAACAAGTTACAGTAGTCACCAGTGAAGCTCTGTGTCCCCCATGTGATTTTGACAAATACAGAATTATCACCATAAAAAGCACACTATATAAGTTAGAATGTTGTTATTTGTAAGTTTTGGCTCTTCTAAAGGTTTGAGAAAAATTTAACTGTAGTGAAAAAAGCTGCGCTTTGCACTTTTTTTAGCCGTCCAATCAAAGTGGAGGAGGGGCGGGACAAATACCACACCAAGCAACACTCTAAATTCTGCTAGTTTATTTTAAACCCAATGTTGAGTAAATATTAAACTGAACACATTTTGGGTATAAGTAAACCTATGCTGGGTTGTTGTTAACCCAACCATGAGTTGAAACAACCCAGCATTGCATTGAAACAACCCAGCATAGGTTTATTTATAACACAACATGCGAGTCACTCCATGTTCAGCTGCCAATCCAATGCTATTTAAATACGAAAATGCAAGTTTTGTTTTCCCAAATTTTTTTTCGCTTTAGTTCGTTTTGCAGGTCCACATCATAGTTTTTTTTTAAATAAATATTTATATTTATTTTAGTTTATGAAAATGTTTTTTTCACTAATAGTTTCAGTTTTCATGATAGTTTTTGTTTGTGATAATAACCCTGGTGTGTATGCACATGAATTTGTTCTTTTACTTGTTTGTTAGTGAATTTGGAGTGTCCTACACATAGACTGTAAAAAAAGATGGACAACGCCTGTTCGCTCTCTTCCATTGGTGAAAATTGAAGCCGCCAGTGTCCCCATATGGCGCTGACATCTTGGGTCTTGAGTCTGCGCAGTAAAGATTTCGAGAACAGTCCTGCGCAGTAGTGAGCAGGAAGTAAAGCCGCGAAATCAAGACCTTGCTCTTGCAGAATGCGCATATCACACGTTATCACAGCTGTCAATCATGACGTGACACCACAGTTTTATATCATTTAATAACTAACTAAACACAAACTTATTTTAAAAACAAACATTTGAATTTACAGCAGCGTGATAAAAACTACAGTAAATGGCAGAAACCAGCTTCGGAAAAAAGAATATTTGATGTGTAGTTAAATTTTTTTGTTGGTCTCAAGTCCCATTGAATAACATGGGGGAGGCGGGCTTTATGACCAAAACTGGGACCAGTCATGGGGCGGCGATCGAGACGTTTTGGCTTCACTTTTCAGGGCTTGTGCGGCA
Organism: Misgurnus anguillicaudatus; assembly: GCF_027580225.2. Classification (NCBI taxonomy): domain Eukaryota; kingdom Metazoa; phylum Chordata; class Actinopteri; order Cypriniformes; family Cobitidae; genus Misgurnus; species Misgurnus anguillicaudatus. The sequence goes on along the minus strand of NC_073338.2, from coordinate 50,336,414 downwards.
CGCTTGGTCCTACATGAGCGGCTGCGTGCACGAGGTTGGCAATTTGCATAAAACACGCCCAAAACCAGCTCCATATAAGGGCTTAGTACAGCGCTGGTCCACATAAAATTTTTGAACAGTTTGTCACTGAAGTGAACATCTAGAAAGAAATCCATGATCATATAATTATCTGTAAAGTTTCGTTTTGCTTTGCATCTTTGCCAGTGCTGTGATTCAAACGGAGTAACATTAAAGAAATATTGGATGCATTAACAAATATGACTTTTAATTAATGTGACAGAGACGCACATCTGTATACAAAATAAAAGACTGGAGATCAAGTGATTGACGTTTAGACTTCTCCTTACATTTACATGACATTTACTTTAGCCATTAAAGGCAGGGTCCGTGATCCCTGAAAGTCAATGTTGACATTTCAAATCACCTAAAAAAAACACGCCCCTACCCCGATAGAATCTGGACCTTCTGTTGATAGACCCGCCCCACACATAAGCAAACACAGGCAAAGATGTCATTTAGAAGACATAGACACGCCCCTTACTGCTGATTGGCTACATGTGTGTTTTGGAAGTCGACCTGACTTTTCCCCAAGGCATTTTCATATATTGTGCACTCAACCTTTAAGCAGACAGTCAGTACATGCATCTTCTTCATATGTGTAGAAAACATAAGTAGGCAATAATAATATATATTATAATATGCATATAATAATAATAATAATAATAATATAGATCATGTATAATAATATATAATACAGAAAATATTATAATAACATACATTTTATATATCAACATTATCATAAACATTACAAGGGCAATTTCCCGGACAGGGATTAGACTAGTCCTAGTTTTAAACTAATCCCTGTCCAGGAAACCACCCCTATAATTATAGCCTAGTATTTGATTATAGCGTACATGATTATTGCATATGTGTGGTTTTAGTTGTTGTTGAATTTTTTTGTACATTTAGTAAAGAAATTTTGATAGGAATGTTTTTGTTAAATCATGATTTGTTCGTCGTGAAAACACCAGTATGCAAATCTCATGCACTAATTTATGGGTACGTCTTATATTTACTTGTGTTTCACCCTAATAAAATAATGATTTTTTTTTGCCAGATGTTGAGGCAATTTTTAACAGAAATACTTTGAATAGATTTCTTATTCAGATGATAGATACTGAAACTGCCAGAGGAATCTGTGTTACATGCTCAGAGCATGGGAATGAAAATATTGATCCGCCGTACTTTAGAGGTTTCTTGAAACTGTCTCTCTCACTTTCTATAACCACATATTTCCAAAGACAGAAAGAGAATTTAAAGGGGCGGAGGTTAAGAAAATGATATATGTATTTGTAGTTTAAATGCTGCATAGTTTTTTTTTTCTTTTTTTCTTTGCCTTTCTCTTGTCTGTCTTTACTCGTCTTCCATCTTCTCAGTCAGAATGACATCTGCTTTTTATTGTTCAGGGACGCCTGTTACTATGGCAACTCGAAAAGTGAAGGTTATTCTTGTTGCACCTTTACGTTGTGAATGCCGAAGATCATTTTGTGTTTGTTGATGTAAGGGTGTACAGAAGATGTCAGATGTTTACCTACACCGAATTCATTTCATATGCTGTCTTAAAACCACGGGATTAGTATTACCTGGTGACCGCTAGTGATTTGTAATAACTGCGGAGGTTGTCCGTGATCTTTATCCCATCCGAATCTGCCATGTCTGTTATTTCTAAAGTAAAAAACAAGTGCCTGTTGCACACGCGTCAAAACCGTTTATTATAAAAGAGACACTCACGTTCACAAAATACACGCAAGACACTCACTTAACAGTAAACTCGTGAGATTATGTGAGTATCTGGCAAACGCACGCATCTCTTTTATCATAAACACTTTAGACGTGTCTGCAGCAAGCATTTATTTTGACAAGACACGTGATGCACACAGGATCTCTCGATGCGCAGAACACATATTTTGAAATTACGAACCCACACACATGACGGGCTACATACATGTTGTGACGAACTTCGCATCAGGCGCCCTCGAAAAAAAAGATGTCACTGGCCGTTTGAAACGTGTAATCTCTCTCCATCTATTTTTGATTATTAATGTTCAGAATGTGCAGAACTTTCATTAAATGAGATCTCTGTACGGGCAGACTTGTCAGCAGCAATCAGGACAAAACTCTGTGCACAATAAACGTGACATCCGAATATATTCATTATAAATCGTGAATGAAAAGTGAGATTCGAACCAATGTCCGTTAGTGAACTAATTGTATACACTATTTATATCGTAATTCGGTCAGAAACGTCAAGATTGTGAGATGAACAAATCGTTTTGGATTAAAAGGCTTGGATATTCCATTTCCTTGGACTTTTGGGGATTTATGAACAATTTGTTTTGGACAATTTCACCGAAGCGGATTAAGGGAAGATTTTGAAGGTAAGTATATATCCTAAATCGGCGCGCCCAGTTCAGGCAAGTAACAACTAGATTACAGTTTTATGACTGCTAAAAATCATCTTATGCTTTGTGTGTGCACTTAATGGAATCCCGAAAGTCTAAGCTTTCCAACGATGTGCCGCATGACCGTATATTTTGAAGATTTAATGCTTCAAAGTTACAATGACGTAATGCAGCCTCACGTGTAAGGGAGGGGGTGTACCGTGTACGGCACAGTGTTCCTTATCAGGTTAACATGGAAAAGGTACCACATGTTGTGGCGTTGCATGTATAGGACACAATGTCACACAAAGCCTCAACATCATATCCGGGAGATAATAGGAGTGTAAAACGGACAGTTCATTACGATTCGATACAAAATCGATTAATTTATCGATGTTTTTATATTATGTGCCTAGTTAAGCAGCTACATTTTTACTTACAAATGCAACCAAAATATATATAACATAAACAGTTTTGGGGGTAATGCATTAAAAGTAACGTGGATTACGTAATAATATTACTTTTCTGAAGTAACGAGTAAAGAAACGCATTACTTTTTAAATGTACACATTAATTTTTTAGTTACTTTTTCAAAAAAGTAATGAAAGTTATTTTTTAGTTTAATAAATTAGATTAAAAAACTAAGTCACATTATTCACTCTATGCGTACATGCCTGTGTGGGAACAGTTTGAGTCAGATACTGAGATGGCTGAGCTCGACATTTTTTGTGATGAAATATGCAATTTTTGAATGCAGAACTTTTTAGTCATAAAAACACCTGCAAGGCCTGAAAGAGATCAAGCCTCAGCCAAGTAAGATAAAGTAATGCAAAACTAACTTAAAAGTAACATAAGCATTACTTTCCATGAAAAGTACATAATTAGTTACTTTTTTGGGGAGTACAGTAACTTAATATTGTAATGCATTACTTTTAAAAGTAACTTTCCCCAACACTGAACATGAACATTTAATTTAACTCTTTGGCACAATCTCGGTCCCAATTGAAACATTTACAACAACAAACTAACAAAAATACACTTTTATAAATGAAGAAAAATGAATAATGATGGGCAAAATGTCAGATAAAATCAAGCTTATCAAGGCAACAGTCAAAGGGCTCTATCTTACACCCGGTGCAATGCAGCGCAATGCGCAACGCAAGTGTCTTTCGCTAGTTTCCACCCTAATTTTCACGTTTAGCGCCGCGTTGTTTAAATAGCAAATGCATTTGCGCCCCCTTTTGCGCCCATGGGCGTTCTGGTCTGAAAATGAGGTGTGTTCAGACGCATTGTTGGCGCGTTGCTATTTTGAGGCAACTAAAATAGACTACGCCATTGACCAACAAAAACCTGCTCTAAAGTCTAAAGTCAATGGCGCAATGTGTTTTATGTTATTTAAAGAGCGCATTAGTAAAATGCGCCTATAAACGGGAGGACAACGCGGGTTTGCTTATCACAAAGTACATTAATGCGCAGCAGCACAAAAATGCTTTTAAATATGAAAGATTAAAGGATTGAATGTAAAAGATTATTATTGAGTCTCTTGGACATAAATGAGGACTAATTATGAGACGTTAGAAGGCGCAAAGAGCTGCTTCACCTGCAGCCTGGTAAGTAAATAAATGCTTTGCTTTGAACAAATGCATCTGTTTTTAAATGTTTTTTTTAATGCTACCTCACGGATTTATTGTATATGATGTACCTGTGGATATGGTCAGATGAGAAACATTTGTAAGTAATGCTTAAAAAAACTCTTAGCTAAAAAAACGCTGTCCAAAGTGCTGAAACGTGAGGAGAGCCGTTTGTAATTTCTTTATCTCCTGTTTGTTACAAATAAATTATTTTTAGAGTACAAACCTTATCTTACATACTTGTAAATTATGTTTTGATGATATTGGATAGCCATACATTTAAAGCTTTTTTACTTCCATGACTAAAAGAAAACGGGTTTTAAAGGTTTTACTAAAAAAATAACAATTTCAATACAAGTGAAAAACAACACAATTATTTAACATTAATCTTAAACCGGGGATCTTCTTCCTCCGCTTAGTTTTTCAGTTTACAAAGTCCGTCATCTAAATAGGGATTAGACATAGCGCCAGCGGAACTTGCTTTTAAAGGGGATGAGAGCTGAGTCTCTCATTGGTTTACTGCACGTTACGCCCAAAATACTCACATTACAATAGGACCTACCCTTTTTGACCATGCGCTCGGCGCAAAAACAATTTTTCCCGTCGTTAAATTAGCAAAAGTGGATTCGGACACGCCCATTTAGACGTTGCGCTGTGCGCTTTAGACAATGCGCTTAGATCGTTAAAATAGGGCCCAAAGTCTTTTAGCATTTTGTGCCAAAATGTGCAATGGTGACAATCATTCAGGTTTTAAAAAAATTATTAAATAAAACTGATCAACATGTTTAGGAGAGAGCACACTGCGTTTTGCAATTTACAATATCACCTGCAGTGCTAAACAAACGCTCATTTTTGTCTCTTTCGCTGTGTTTTCGCAGCTACAACTGGTTTGTTGCTGCATCGCATTCACTTGCTGACCTAGAAGATAAAAATAAACAAAATTGCACGCTATGGCAGAAATACGTAGAAACACATTACATCAAGGAATAAGGACATGGAGAGTGTCAAAATAAAGGTACCTCAAATCGATTTTTTACGTGTGGCATCGATGCATCGGATCCTTAGAAATTAAATCGATGTATCAACCCATATCGATGTATTGTGCATTTTACAATTTACACCCAGTTAATTTAAGTAAAATCACAACCTTTGCTTATCCCGTGTGAATGGGCCACACAAAACTCAGATCCCAGACAATACTAATCCGTTGCGAATAATACTTTAGAAATCAGCTGTAACCTGTATATAAACACCAAGACCTTGAATGTTTGAGGTGATCTGGATGTATGAGTTTTGTCATTTCTTATGCTTTCTGTTTGACATCAGAATTTGATTTGTGGTGTAAATTCTCTTTGGGACATTGTTTGAAGCACTAACAACAGAAGGAGGGCATAGAGTCAAACTTAGGTTTAGATTGTTTGTTAAAACATGTGTAAAAACAGGCGGTGAGGGTTTGACCATCCCTGACTAATGCTGCACCTCTTGAACTGGTGAGATCTCGGTTTTGTTTGTGTACTTGGCAAAACGTCTACGGTCCATGAATCCAGATTTATCTCAGATGGGCTTGGCTCCACTGAATCCTGCAGCGTGACCTCGTTCCTGTCCGTGTTCATTGTTCGCAATGTACGAGCTTTAATAACATTCAGGAAATTCAATTGCAATTTGATGCCTTTTCATTTTTATTCCTCTCAAATCCTACAAATTGGTCTTGAATGAGTCCTTGAGAAATCTGGAGGGGTTGCCTGTATGACTGTATGTTTTGAGAACAGAAGCCACAGTCCCAGTCGCCCTTACGAGGAGCAGTTAAATGTCACATTTAATTCTGGTTCAGTACTAATAATACTGATTATACAGGCATTTGAACTCAATTCAGAGTATGAGAGACAATGCATTGGTGACTTTCTGACCTAACATTGAACAGATGCACTAGTAGAGGTCCACAAACCAAAAAGAGTAGATGAGAATGAATTGGCGATGATATGTGAAATCTCCTCAGTGGACGTTAAACGAGACGTAAAACGATCCAGCCGTGCTTCAGGTCGCCGGTGGGCCGTCCCTCCCGTTAATGCTCAGTAATTATATCTGATTCCCTGTAAATATCTCCCAATGGAATCTAAAGAACGGGCCAACTGCACAGCTGTTTTAGGGTGTGGAAACACAATAGCATCTCTGTACGTAGGGTGGGTGTTTTTGTTTTTTAAACACACTCATGCATGCGATGTTGTCATTCTTATGACTTCAGGGAAATTTTAACTGGGAAGTTTTTCACTTTTAAAGTGTTAGAGCAAAACTAAGAAGTCTTGCTTTGACCGGGCGGTGCTACTGTACAAACACCTGCTCTACATGACGTTTGGTTTACAACATTAAAGAGAATTCATTTATAAGCTGTTCTGTTTGGGCCGCCAGAATTTTCGGGTGGGTACTTCCACTTCAAACAAGACCTTCCTTGGAAAATTGTACTTCTTGTTTCTCTCTCTTCTTGCACTTTTTCTTACTGACAATTTTTGTGGTTTCTTTTTTATTTATTACTTTAACAGGAATTGATCAATGTGAACCCTGGACCACAAAAACTCTATGGTTTGTAAGGATAGGATAATATTTGGTAGAGATACAACTATTTGAAAATCTGAGGGTGCAAAATAAAAATTGAATGATATTACAAATATTATTCCCATGAAAATTGTTATTTATGTGCCCTTTAACTCATTTCCCGCCAGCCATTATTAGAGAATTTGCCCGCCAGCATTTTTTAAGATTTTTTCCAGAAAAAATGTTCTTCTAAAAATATATAAACATACAAATATATCAAATGAAAGAATAAACCCTCTGCTTTCAAACAAACAATAAATAAACAAACAAAATGGGAAAAAAATCTCTGCTTATAAACTCTTAAATATGGGTATTGAAAAAAAGTACAAATGTTTTAGCAAACAGGTGAAATAATTGCGTTTTTGTGAAGGAAGTTTGTTAGAGATCAGATTCAGAAAGATTATCAAATGGCGGGGAAAGTGTTAATTGATAGCAAACCATTTTAGCTAGCATGATTGACATAAGTTCACTTAATTCATGCAAGATTACAGAATGTTGCAAAGAGCATCTTGTGCGTGTTTCTAAAAAGTCTCAGCCTTTTTGTTAACACAAAAGCCGCTAAATGCCACCTCCTTCAAAAATGAGACATTGGTATTAACCCAATGCTCTTGGCACATATACGTTCATTAAATAGGTTTTTTTTAATACCAGCGTAACGTCTTTCAGAAATATTGCTTTGTTTGCAGAATCTGTTAAACGCCACAATTATTTAGTAGCAAATTCCTCTAAGATGAATTGGGTTAACCCAGCCTGGTCTCACTGTTAATACGTAGTATTTACACGTAACTTTAAAAAACAAAAAACGTATTTTTGTACGTTTAAATAGATGCTAAAACGTACAATGTAGATGTATTTACAACATTTAAACGTAGCATTATTACGTTTTGACAGCTAAAAAACGTAAAACATATACGTATCTTTCATTCCATAAAGATTGCTGTATAATTTCCTTTTAACCATTTTAACGATATGTTACCACCTTAACCCCAAGCCTTACCCTAAACCCAAACTCTTTTTTTACAAAATGTTTAAATACGTAATGTATTCTTTTTATATTATGCAACGTAACGGACAGATATGTTTAGGAACATATTAGTAACAATATAGCATTCAAAAGATATTTTAAGGTGCTACAGTCATACGCAAAACAGTTTATTAAAATCATTTAACATTAACTTACTCTTTAAAAAATCATAACAGACAGACAAGTGTAATCACAACAACTTATTTATTGTGAATATTAAAATCAGTACCAAAAGTAGTTAAAATGACAATGTGCTGCAGCCAAGGTCCTCTCTGGAGTATATGAAGTAAAGTAAAGAGAAGTATTAAAGTTATTAATCCGCGTTGATCCGGCTTCCCTCTGTCACGGCACGCTTTTTTTATTTCAAACGTACACCACGGAAATGGAAATGACGCAAATATGTCACGTGGCACTCAAAGAGCCAATGAGCTTTTGATATCACTGCCGTAAAGCAATGTGTCGTAAAGCTTCTTGAGGCGGGATATTTGAATTCACATTAACGAACGCGCGACCTGACGTTGCGGTTGCTGATGAGAACGCGGATAAAGATCGCTGATAAAGGGCTGAATTTGAATCTGTTCCTCGCAATCGTATGAAATTTAAAGATGTTGATTACAGCAAATGAATAAAAGTAAAATCTTTTGTGAATTTATGTTGTATTTTGTTGTAATTATTGCTTAGTAACTTAGTAAGACAGCAGGAGAAATCGCGTTTTTGTGTGGCAAACAAACAAAATATAAATACAGAAATGCTATTCATTTTAAAGTTTTAAAATGTTAAATATTGTGAAATTCTCTGAATATCATAATCATTTCATTAGGTAAATGTGTAAACTGTCTTAAATAAATAAGTCAGAAAATATGACTGAAAACATGTCATTGTTATGAGTAAGAAACTCAATTAAAAAAATAATTTACGTATTAGTTCTGTCTAAACGTTGATATTGTACGTTTCAGTGTGTTTTAAATGTAAGTAAATGTACGTATTGTACAACCACATTGAAACATAAAAATACACACGTATTCTCATGAGATCACGTTGGTTAACCATGGCATGCACACATCAGGATTCAAGAGCTTTATACTCGGTAAAGCAGTTTTACCAAATACAGGTGCTGGTCATATAATAAGAATATAATCAAAAAGATTATTTATTTCACTAATTCCATTCAAAAAGTGACACTTGTATATTATATTCATTCATTAAACACAGACTGATATATTTGAAATGTTTATTTCTTTTACTTTTGATGATTATAACTGACAACTAAGGAAAATCCCAAATTCAGTATCCCTTTTAGGATATACCTCTTTTATGATATTGACTGAATTTTTTTACCTTTTTATCTATTTTAGAAAGGACAGTGAAGATGTTCTGAGTAGTGGAGATTTGTTTGTGTGTTTTGCAGCTAAAGACAGTAAATAGGGCATTTTAATCACTGACTCATAACCTTTCATTGCCATTATAGTGAAATGACTGAACCTAAACATAAAAGCATGATTTAAAAAAATCTAATTTACAAGAAAACATGTGAGATGCACTTTTTATATTCTGTTTATTTGCAGGTTTTATTAAGATTTAAATGTTTTATATTCTGGTGTGTTTGTTGTTTAGTGCCTACTTCACATAAGTACACAGCCAAATTCTGAAAACAAAACTCTTGAAGCTGACTTGATTTTGGCTCTGAACTTCATTTTTCTTTTGAATTACCCAGCAGGTTGATTGGGGTCAACTCCTGTTTGTTGATCAGTTTATTAGGTTATAACTTGACCTGTAGTCCTCTGTGTTAAAGGTCTCTTCACTGTTGGCAGGGTATCAGGTGTATATTGTGGTGGTATTCTGTATCAAAGGCTCATCTTCTGTCTGAGGCCTCGGGGAAAACACAAGGTTCTAATGAAGACATACAGCTGTTTAAAGAGTTTACTAAAAGCTCTCCACTGCTCGTTCCACATCTGAACACTGTGACCATATCATCAACAATGACCTAGTCCAGTAAAAATAAATCATCTTTTTAAAATACCTTTTCTGTCGCTGGGGTGGTACCCTAAGGATGCTTTTACATCTGTAGTTCGGTTCATTCGGTCCAGACCAAAGGCAAAAAAAATGATACATCGTAGCTTTTTTAGCAGTTTTGGTTCCCTTTCACACCACACTGATTGCTCTGGTCCGACCCAGTTGAAACAAACCAAAATCCAGTCATTTGATAACATCCACATCACTTATTGGTCTTTCAACATATTTGTTTTTAATCGGTCAGAATCAACGTGCGAGAAATTCCAACCAAACCGTGGAAGTAAACAAAAGAAGAAGAAAATACAGCAGACATCACGCCGCTGTTTAAATACTATAGTATGGAGAGACGTTCTGATTGTAGATTGTAGCGCTTTTGGTGCGCGCCAGAGATCGATTGCTGGATTCTCACCTGCCCCCCCTCCCCAAAAAAAAAACCCTGCACCAAGTGGGAAAACAAACTTTAGTAAGATTCAACCGAACTTAATAAAGCAGGTTAGAATGCCCCCTAAGGTTCAGTTTTGTACCATAAACACTTATTGGGTACCTTTAAAGGTATACTTAAATGTTTGTATCCCTCAAACATTTAAGTGGTACAAAATAGGTCTTGAAGGTACACAATAAGTCCTTAGTGTATACTATTGTATCCCAAAAGGTACACAATAAAAATTGGTTACAATTTAATTTGATAGTCCACTTTAGACATTCTACTAACTATAAATAACTTTGCAACTACATGTCAACTAACTTTCAATAATTTGCAACTTATGTCAACTGTCATTAGAGTATTAGTACACTGTAAGGGTTAGGGTTAAGGAAGAGGTTTGGGTTAGTGGAATAAGTTGACATGCACCTGCAAAGATACTTATAGACAGTTAAATGTCTGTTGGCCAGTCTCATTAGACATTCTCCTAATTCGTATACCGTGACGGTTCGGGATGAATGCACGTACCGTTACACCACAATTGTATAGCCATAAAGACCCAGAAATTTAACTTTGAGGGTGCCACCCCAGTGACAGAAAATGTACACTTTTTTACCTTATTTTTTTGACCGTGTATACTTGCACAGTACCCACAATACATCTAATGGCTTATAAATCAAGTTGTTTGCCAACCATAAACCCAAGGAAGCACCCTCAAAGGTAAATTTCTGGGTCTTTATGGGTATACAATAGTGGTGTAACGGTACGTGCATTCATCCCGAACCGTCACGGTATACATACATCATGGTTCGGTGAGGTTCAAATACATTTATTCGAGTGATGCCCAGCTGATGCCTGACCAACGATCACCGTCAGAACCCACTTAATCTCCTTATCCGTTTATATGTGTGTATATACATATATATCTCCCAAGGGTTTTTCCCTCCTAGGACTTTTTTTTATTTCCACGGCTAAACAGCCCAGGGTTTTTTTCTCCTAGGGGTTTTTTTACCCCGGGGAGGCAGCCTTCTTGGGCTTAACTTAGCTTCCTCTTCTAGACGTTACGTTGGTAATACGCTCGCTTATAATGTCGAGTCATAGCCGCAGCAAATTTGACTGCTTATGCTATCGTGTATTATGTTGTGCTATCTGTCGTTTTTCTGTGCTTTTACTGCTTCTATTAATGTAAAGCTGCTTTGAAACAATTACCAAATTGTGAAAAGCGCTATATAAATAAAATTGAATTGAATTGATTTGAACATTAGTGTTCATAATCGTACCGCTGTTGCCATCTTTTATTAAAGCCCCGTGACTTTCTCTCATGCCCAACAACACATGCATGGCCTCTTATGGTTTATTGCTTTAAAATAGACCTATATGTGTCTGTTAATTAATATTTTAAGCACTTTATTTAACTTGTATCTTTTATGGACCACTCTCGTGATCTTATTCGTAGTCACTTTAAATGAAAGCTTTTGGTAAATGAAGAAATGAAGTGTGTACTTACTTTAGATTTGTTAAGAGCTCATGTCAGATAAATTTAAATGAATGATGCCTCTAAATGTCTCTCTCTCTTTCTCTTTCTCTCTCTCGCTCGCTCTCACTCAGTGATGTCACAGTCATTGCTGAACACAAGCATGTGAACACAAGGAAATCCTTTGATTCCAAAACAGCACAGCTGACTGAACATTAATTTCCTCTTGTTAATTTAACACTGCTTAATTTCATTTAATTTCCCCCTTTCCCCATCCCATCCCTTTTTTTATTTGTCCTCTTCTCTAGTTCTCTCTATTTGCTGTAAACCAAAGACATATAAAGAATACAAGCATGATGCTTGTCAAATCCAGACAACTTTATTCTGCTAGAAACAAGCGAAGCATGTCAAATTACACCCATCTTGTCTATCAGTAAAGCACTCAGTGGGCCGCTGGCTTTAACAGGGCTCTGGTGACCCACAAATTCCTCCCGACTGCGTTTTATCATGTTAATTCATTGGCTCATTGACAATTATTTTACAACATTAATCCTCACAGCTACATGTGAAGCCGCGACTCCCTATACGGCTCCATCCGAGCACCACGTCCTCTCCCTCCACGGAAAATATGAGGCCGTTTGCCAGGCCGTCTAAAGTCTGAAAGCCCTTTTTTCCTTAAGGAGAGAAGGTCAATGTCATGAACGCTGTGCCAGGCCAGACGTCGCGCTCTGTTTGTCCTGGAGACGCAGCGCTCAGGCTGAAGGAATGCTTTTGATTAAAATGAGTAGGAGAGTAAGACGTTTAACAGTCCATTTTTTCTAACTCGAGCTTCTCACTTTTCTTTCTGTCGGTTTGTGTCTCTCTCTCATTCTGTTCATCTTTTGAACAACCCAACAATGAAAAAGAATCCACCCTCCTTATTTTTCAATCCCCATTAAACCAAAGTAGTCTCATTAGACATTCTGTTTTGATTCTCTTGTTAATGTGACATCACACTGATAAAGCCCCACCCACAGCCACTGACAGATGGCACAGTGTAGCATTGCTCTAAAAGCGATGTTTGTTGAGGTGTCGTAAGTTTCATTCAAAGGCAGGAACTCAAGGTTTGTGCAGAATTTGAGAGATAAAAATGTAAATTTGTACACCTAAGGGGTATTTGCCTAATGCGACCTGGTGTGTTGAATTATTAAAGGCTCTTTTTCGTCTTATTCATCACACAGCAGTGCTCCTAGACGCACAGGTGATAGAGTCTAAATGAGTCAGGGTCAAACTGTGCGTGTGTTGGCTCTTAAGATAAATTGTTAAATGCTCTCTGATTTGTAAGTGGTTTTGGATTAAAGCGTCTGCTATGTGATATTCCTGAAAGAGTATCATAATTTAAACTCTAGAAAAACTCAAAAAGAAAGTTTGCTTTGAGTTTGGCACACAAACATTTAAATAACTTTTACAAACATACCTCCAAAAAACATGACTGGTGTGTATCTTGAGACAAAACAATGGCATTGGTTTATTTGAATGATTTTGAATGTATTTTAAGACGGCTCAAACATGCATTTTAATCTAGGACTTGGCTTTAATACATTTGAAAACAACAAACATCTGTGGTAAGAATAAATGCCATTTTAGTCCTTGTACATTCTGTCCACATTGATTTGTATGATTTGTTTCTGGTACATTAATATGACATATTGGATTCTTAACCAACAGAATGATGTGTTTCGCATGGTTTGTCACAGAGTGGTTAAGGAAATAAAGCAAATTAAAATGCAAGAAACAAGGATGTGATTTTGCTTTACCGCTCATTACATCCATGGATGTTTCCATTCTGTATTATTCCCCTGTACTACTCCATATGTGACCCTAGACCACAAAACCATAACCGTGGGTTCACACCAGCCGCGGTTGAGGCAGTAAATTTACGTCTACTGTGTATAGTTTGCCGCTTGAACATTTTGAGTTGGCTTGCGTGAAATTCTAGTCATCGAGACATTCACACGGAAATTTGTGTCATGGGAAAGGCTTCTGCGACTCCGCTAGCTTCCTGTAATCACGTCACTACTAGAGCAAGCTCCTGATTGGTTAACGCGGCACGTTTTTTTCTGCCAAAGTTCAAAATTTTCAACTCGCGCATTTGCCGTGGCAACGCTCAATTTGCAGCATTCACGCAAACTAGACGCGCGAATGAGGCGGAATCGCGTGTACCACGCCTCATTCACATAGCGAGACCTCCAGACGCGCATCAATACGTCTTTACATGGACTTAACATTGAAATCACTTGCTCTTGACGCCTCTACCGCAGCTGGTCTGAACGCAGCAATAGTCATACGTCACATGGGCATATTTGTAGCAATAGCCAACAGTTCATTGTATGGGTCAAATTATAGATTTTTCTTTTATGCCAAAGGATATTAAAGATCATATTCCATAAAGATATTTTGTAAATGTCCTACCGTAAATATATGAAAAATATGTGTTATGTGTTACTAAGAACTTCGTTTGGACAACTTTAAAGGCGATTTTCTCAATATTTCGGTTTCTTTTTTGCACATTCAGATTTCAGATTTTCAAATTGTATATCGACCAAATATTGTCCCGTCCTAACAAACCATCAATCAAAAGCTTATTTATTCATGTATAAATCTCAATTAAAACATGATCTTCATGAAGGGTTTTGAGGTCTAAGGGTACATACTGTATGTTTAATGTTAAAAGTATTTATGTAATGTAATTATGTCAAATTAATCTGGGGTTTGGCTTAAGCCCTATCCGGGAAACAGCCTTAAAGGGATTGTTCATCCAAAAATGAAAAATCTGTCATGGTTTTTTCATCCTCATATTATAAATCTGTATGATTTTTTTTTTGGATGAATACTAAAGAAGATATTTTGATAAATGATTGTAAGGACACAGTTGACGCTACCCATAGACTTCCATAGTAGGAAAAACAAATACGTACTGCCAACTGTGTGCCTACCATCATTTATCAAAATATCTTCTTCATCATTTATAACAATGCTTAACATTTTTGGCTTAAAGGAATAGTCTACTCATTTTCAATACTAAAATATGTTATTACCTTAACTAAGAATTGTTGATACATCCCTCTATCATCTGTGTGCGTGCACGTAAGCGCTGGAGCGCGCTGCAACGCTTCGATAGCACTTAGCTTAGCCCCATTCATTCAATGGTACCATTTAGAGATAAAGTTAGAAGTGACCAAACACATCAATGTTTTTCCTATTTAAGACGAGTAGTTATACGAGCAAGTTTGGTGGTACAAAATAAAACGTAGCGCTTTTCTAAGCGGATTTAAAAGAGGAACTATATTTTATGGCGTAATAGCACTTTTGTGAGTACTTCGACTCGGCGCAGTAACACCCTCACATCCCGTTATGAGAGTGAGAAGGGGAGCGGACTTTTCAGGCGAGTCGTAGTACTCCCAAAAGTGCTATTACGCCATAAAATATAGTTACTCTTTTAAATCCGCTTAGAAAAGCGCTATGTTTTATTTTGTACCACCAAACTTGCTCGTATAACTACTCGTCTTAAATAGGAAAAACGTTGATGTGTTTGGTCACTTCTAACTTTATCTCTAAATGGTACCATTGAATGAATGGGGCTAAGCTAAATGCTATCGAAGCGTCGCAGCGCGCTCCGGCGCTTACATGCACGCACACAGATGATAGAGGGATGTATCAACAATTCTTAGTGAAGGTAATAACATATTTTAATATTGAAAATGAGTAGACTACAGGTATTCCTTTAATGGTTTCATAAAGACCCATTAACACCTAAAGAACTATTTTTAGTTCCCCTAAATAACTATTCAGTTAAAGGGGCTGTTTAAACCTGGTATTAAGATGCGTTTTGGTCGATCCGATCACAAGTGGACTAGTAAAACACATTCATGTTTACACCTGGTATTTTTAATACACCGTCTCTTTTGTCCACTTTTGCTTTCATTTAAACGTGAGCGGGAAAAAATTATGGATTTAAATTGACGCAAACTAATAATTTGCCTGTGTTGTAAGTAAACATGCTGCATAGAGTTTTGTATGTGTATATGTAAGAGCTTTCTCTTATATTTCAAGTTTTTTATCAATGAAAGCCTAAAGATTGTGCTGTCAACAATGTTGTGCTCAGTACATCAGATAAGATCTGAGGCGGAGAGTAGGCGGTCTATTTTGGCTGCTGGAACAGATTCGACCACATGTGCGTCTACACCACAAAAGCAATTCGGTCGAAAACTGGACGAACTCAAAACGTTTAGCACCCGGTTTACACCTGTATTTAGCGTCGTCCACTTGTGATCCGATCGACGAAAACGAAGCCTTTACACCTTAAAGAAGCTGTTTTACCACAAATAACCTTTTGTGAAACAGAAATGTTCTTCAGATGTTAAGGTTCTTTATAGAACCATTAAGCCAAAAATGGTTCTTCTTTGGCATTATTTTCCAGTGCACTCTCTCCTTATTCTGGCTTTTTTGTCTTTCTTTTTTGTGTTTTCTCACCAAGTCTCTTTTTATGCCAGTGTGCAGCAGATACATAATATTTCACCCTGATTTTGGTCATTAAGTCCTGGAATGTGTTTTCTTGAACCCTGCTGGGAGATTTCAACAAAGCCGTGTGAACTATTAGCTACCAACACAAACACACCTCAACCTGCGCCTGCCAAAGAATCCGTCACTCGGGCAACTTAAGATTTGTAGTCAATAAAAACCGGCGGGCATATGAAGAAGAATTTAATCTTGCGCATTCCTCTGGACCTGTGAATAAGAGAGGTATTTGGTTAGTGGGGTGCATTTTGAAAGTTTGAGTGGTTAGTGCTACAGTACAGTACATTTGAAAACAATGAACATGTGTGGTAGGAATGAATGTCATTTTAGTCCTTGTACATTCTGTTTCTCACACATTTATATGCAAGACATATTTAATTATTTACCAACAGAATGTCGTGTTTTGCATTGCTTGTCATAGAGTTCAAGAATCAAGGATGTGATTTTGCTTTGCTATTCATTTTATATTCACGAATGTTTCCTTTATGCATTATTCCCCTAAACAACTCCATAAACACTGTGTTTAATGTATTCATGTAAGCAATAAGGGAAGAGACGCTGTGATGTATTGTTAAAAACGTCACAGCTAAAGGGTGTTGTTAGGCATGACGTGAAGTGGAGTCAATGCAACCTCTTTAGCTTTGATGTAAAACTTTTTACTGTAGTTATGCAGCTGTTTACCAGTAACTTACTGTAGATTTAAAGAGCACCTATCATCCGATTTACAATTTTACATTTCCTTTGGTGTGTATTAGTACGTTAACGATATGCAAAAGCTACATACCCCAAAGTAAACGCTGACGTGAGTTATCATCTCCAATGTAAATCTCTTTTCTTGGACTACAACAAACACACGGATTGTAGGCAACAGTTTACTTCCTGGGATTGGTAAGACTGACATTATCATAACTCCTCCCACTTCGGACTATAAATTAACTTCTGTTACCATTACATTGTGAGTGAATCTTTCAAACATGGTAAGGAGCGTCACATTTCCGGCTGACATCAGAGGTATTCAGGCCAATCACAACGTACTTATTAGCTGGCCAATCAGGGCCTCAGCGCTTTTTATATCAATAAGTTTTGTACAAAATCAGTGCGTTTCAGGAAGATAGTAAAATCTGTATCCACAAAAATGTACGGTATGTGAAAAATAATGTGTTTTTTAACCATAAACCACACGAACACATTGTATTATACCAAATGCACAAAATAACGTTGTTTTTTAGCAATGAAATAGGTGCTCTTTAAATGTATGTTATTTAATAGCAACAGTTTGTTAAAAGATAAATGAACATTAAACATTAACAAGTTTTAATCTTGACAGAATAAAGCTAAAATAACAGCCTCATGCAAAGCATTCTGGGAACCAGAAATCCTCATCAACATTTTTCATTTTTTTTCCTTCAGATTTTGGTTCCCAGAATCATTAGAAGCCTTCCTTCCATTGGATAAAATAGTCCCTGAGGAACAAAATGTTTCGTATATGTTTACATTGTTTAGGGTGCTGCACGGTGATACACAGAATTGAGTTCAGCGGGTCATAGCTGTGTATTGGCGTAAATAAACCACAGCTATTGACCAGTCGGAATCAAGGACAGAAACTAACCGTTTTATAAATCTATACAGTACATTTCATTTCTAAACATTTCAGTGGCGTGTTCATCTTTTTGTAAAATTAGTTTTTTATATTTACCCAAAGGCTGTCCATTCTCTTTTGGAGACCATCTTGAATAGACGTCTAGACTGGCTGTGATAAAAGTCTGATCATTTTTGTTGAATTTTACAGTGCATGTACAATACAGTGGTGTTCTGTGTGTGTGTGTTCAGTGTGTGCGTGTGTATATGTGTGTGTGTGTGTGTCAGCAAGAGGAAAGAATATGTCATGTTTCTTGTGACCCACTTTGCACCGTTCTGTGCTGTACTGGCCAAGTTTTAAACCTTTGGCACTTATAGCCTAACCCTAATAGGTCCTGTGAGGGTTGGTTGTTTTTAAGATCTGTTGAAATAAACTGTGTAAATATTTAGTATGTTGTAATGAAGTAAGTGCATTTCCGGTAAGTCAGTACAATGTCTCTTTTTAGGGCATGAAATATAAACACTAACAGATAGTTGCTATGTAACAAATATAACTATTAGCTATGTGCGCCGTGTGGCTAATACTTTATAATAAACTGCTGACCAATCAGAATGATTTAAGGGACGCATTTCGACGTACTGACTAGCTATAAATATGGCCAGTGTGTACTTAAGTAAATTATTATTAAGTGACAATTTTTGTATTGTAGGTGGATTGGGGAGGACCACTGTATTGTAATGTTTCTGTTTAACTTATGCATCAATTATGCATGACCAATCTGCATTTATTTACTAAA
This sequence comes from Misgurnus anguillicaudatus, assembly GCF_027580225.2. Taxonomy (NCBI): domain Eukaryota; kingdom Metazoa; phylum Chordata; class Actinopteri; order Cypriniformes; family Cobitidae; genus Misgurnus; species Misgurnus anguillicaudatus. Next base: position 50,317,889 of record NC_073338.2, on the reverse strand, counting down.
GTTTCTGTAAACCGGAAGTTGTGATTAACATATTTTAAAAGTAAACGGAATATTAAACGAGGAAAATAGCGGTTTGTGTTTTCCACTCTGAATTGTTTGGATATAGAAATGTAGGTGTGTTATCCAGAAATATAATTCACCGCAGACTGACAAATGGAAGGGGCGGGGTTAACAGATGATCCCAACCAAGCTGTTTACCTGACGTCATCAGAGAAGGATCTCTGCAAGAAGGCAGAACAACATCTTCAGATTTTGATTTAAGTTTATTTTTAGAGGGGGCGGGGTTAATGACAGTTAGAGGGGGTGGGGTTAACAGATGCTCCGCCCAAGCTGTCTAGCTGACATCATCAGAGAGGGATCGCCACAAGATAGCAGAACAACACTTTCAGATTTTAATTAAAGTTTATTTTTTAGAGGGGGTGGGGTTAATGACAGTTAGAGGGGGTGGGGTTAACAGATGCTCCGCCCAAACTGTCTAGCTGACATCATCAGAGAGGGATCGCCACAAGATAGCAGAACAACATTTTCAGATTTTAATTCAAATTTATTTTGTTAGAAGGGGCGGGGTTAATGACAGTTGGAGGGGGCGGGGTTAATAAATGGTCCGCCCAAGCTGTCTATCTGACGGTATCAGAGAAGGATCACCACAAGATAGCAGAACAACATTTTCAGATTTTAATTAAAGTTTATTTTTTTAGAGGGGGCGGGGTTAATGGCAGTTAGAGGGGGTGGGGTTAACAGATGCTCCGCCCAAACTGTCTAGCTGACATCATCAGAGAGGGATCGCCACAAGATAGCAGAACAACATTTTCAGATTTTAATTAAAGTTTATTTTTTAGAGGGGGCAGGGTTCTTGACAGTTAGAGGGGGTGGGGTTAACAGATGCTCCGCCCAAGCTGTCTAGCTGACATCATCAAAGAAAGATCACCACAAGATAGCAGAACAACATTTTCAGATTTTAATTAAAGTTTATTTTTTAGAGGGGGCGGGGTTAATGACAGTTAGAGGGGGTGGGGTTAACAGATGCTCCGCCCAAACTGTCTAGCTGACATCATCAGAGAGGGATCGCCACAAGATAGCAGAACAACATTTTCAGATTTAAATCAAAGTTTAATTTTTAGAGGGGGCGGGGTTAATGACAGTTAGAGGGGGTGGGGTTAACAGATGCTCCGCCCAAGCTGTCTAGCTGACATCATCAGAGAAGGATCACCACAAGTGTCAAGTGTATTCTCTGACTGTGCGCTTTCCCACACTTGAAGGAGTTAGGTTCTCACTAATTTTGAAGATATAATCTGGATTCCACTCAATGATTAGGCCTTTGTGAAACTTTTCCATTCATTTATTTTTCTGGATTATTTAACACAGACCAAAGCTACATTAAGCTTTATAGGTGAAAAACCTTTAAAAAGACAGAAACATACAATATAGTAAACACAAGGAAACCAATAAAATACATTAATTGGCAGTGTTACCATGACTTAATAGCAATTATTACATTTAACCAGAATACATACACATAACCGTATTACATGATTCAGTACTTAAGTCAATAAACCATTTTAACCCAAACATTACACCAAACCCAAACCATAGTATATTGCACAGCCCAATAACAAGAGTACATTCAATATCATTGACTTTATATTTAACCATCAGATGTCAGTAGCTTTTACTTATTGTATTGTATGTTTTAACTAACCGGATTTAAAATAAAGGCTGTGAAATAACCCATGCTTTTAACCATAATTATTAAGGACCTTCTATTTTTATAATTAAACAATATTTAGTAAATACAGTCAATACTACTAATTTACTAATTTGATTTATTTAAATGTCAAATGGATTTTAACAGTTTTATAATACTCTAAAGTACTTAACCAAAGCATGAAAGTAAATTAAACTCAGTAAATTAAGCTGACTAAATAAATTAAATCCTAATAAATGTTAACAAACCCTAAATTTGCTAAACAAAGAATAATACAAATAAACACATCTTATCATACTACGCAAACAAACACCTCATAAGCTAAATATGCGCTACAAGAATAATGACGTCATTTACAGAGCGTCATTGAATGCTACACTCACACGCTGGTAGCAGCAACAGCAACAAAGTACAGCATCTCTTAAACAAACAAAGCTTCAGAGCTTACCGGCTGTCTCTTCAGAGTTTTATAGTAAGTACCCAATCCCGCACAGTCTTTAAAACAGGTATCAGGCTCTAATACTCGCTCAAGGTTTCCTTTGAGCTAGCACTGCAGTCCGCTGTAGTGTCAGCTCAGGTGCATACCAAATGATAGAAACAGTGCATTGTTATCGGGTCCGGGCACGCGAAATTAGTTGCACCTGATGTCTAATCAGGGAAGGCGGGGTGACGGGCGGTTTGCCGCAACACCTCCCACTCGATCTTTCGTAGTCCCCTCGGAAGATCGCACAGCATAGCAACCGTGCCGTCATTACCTTTACTCCTTTTTTAGCTCCTCAACCGGGAGAAGAACAACAAGGCGTCTAACGTCTCTGTGCAGCACAGTACCTTGACAGATCCTCATCCTGTCACAAAATGCAGATTCTTTAACTTTTGACCTTTGGACAGGGACACAGTAACTTGGAGAAATTTGAACATTTACATCCCTTACGATGCCTCTTGGATCAGAGTTTACATTAATGACTCTACCGTGCTTGAACTGCCCTCTTAGTGCATTTTGGTCACATAGCCACACGATGTCTCCAACAGCGACATTTCTTTCTGCTGTATGCCACTTATTCCTCACGAACAGGTTTGGACCAGCAAGTTGACTCCATGATCTCCAGAAGCAATTGACTTGGGTATGTATCTCTCGCAACCTTTTATAAGGGTAACTGGCAAAGTCAAATGTCTTGTAGTCCCCTGTCTGTGTGGCTCGACCAAGCAGTAGTGCATTTGGCGTGACATATTGAATGCAGCCCTCACGGCTTTGAACTCTTGCATCAATTGGACGTTCGTTTGCGAGATTGGCTGCTAGTTGGATTGTTGTTAAAAACTCACTGAAGGTAAGATTCGACCCCTTCTCCAGGCTTTGAAGTGCTCTCTTGGTAATGCGCACTGCTGCTTCTGCAGCACCATTTCGGTGCGGTGAATCTGCTGGATGCACTTTCCAGTTAAACTGTGTTCCATTCCTAACTGCATACTCCTCCAAAGTTGCTTTGTCTTGACTTTCCAGAAAAGCATACAAATCTTTTAATACGGGTTTTGCGCCAATGAAATTTGTTCCTGGGTCTGACCAGATCTTGCGGGGATGACCTCTGACTGCAGTGAACCTTTGATATGCTAATAGGAAACTCTCTGAGGATAAAGAATTTGCAATCTCTGCATGAATGGCTCTACTTGCCATACAACAAAAGACGACTCCCCAGACTTTCATTGACACCCTTCTCTTAACATCATCCCTTACTTGGTAGGGTCCAAAAAGATCGATGGCAGTGAACTCGAATGGTGCAGCAGGTCTCATTCTTTCCTCAGGTAAGTTCCCCATTATTTGTTGGCATGCTCTGGCTTTTGCTTTTTTGCAGAAGATGCATTGGTCGACAACTTTTTGAGCAACTCTTCTTCCCCTCAAAACCCATGCTTTCCTTCTCATCCTTAAAAAGGTGCCTGCCACTCCATCATGTCCTTCTTCATGAGCTTCACGAGCTAAAAGAGTTGCGATCCAGGCATCAAAGGGCAAGAGGGGAACAGTCTTGAGGTCCTCATGAAATACTTGAACTCTGCCGCCGCACACCAGAAGTCCAGTTGCCAGGTCTATGTAGACAACCAGCCGATCTATTGTGGTGTTTGAGAAAATCACACCTTTTTGCACTGCCAAACAGAGGTCCCTGAAAGCATCTTCTCTTTCCCTGAGAGTAATAACACCAGCAGTTGATACTGCCTCCCACTTTAGATTGTCCAATGCCTTATTTTGGAGGAACTTCTTTGCAGCTCTCCAAACCAGTGCTACCGTCTTAATCAGTCTTGTTAGATTGCTAAATCTCTTCATGTCAATTAATTTTTGAACTGCTGTTTCATCAGGTGGTCTTCTTGACTCCATCTGGATTGAACTCAGGTCCAGCTCTTGTTTCTTTGACTGAGCTCTCGTAACTGCGGCTACAAACACCTTCTTCTGGATCTTGGTGATGTTCTCTCTGGCTGCCGTTGCAACATCTTTAGCAGACTTAATTGCCCACTCATTCACTGGTAGACTGAGGAATTTTGGACCTGACTGCCACTCAGAGTCTTCACCCAAATCTTTAGGGCCAGCTCCTCTCGTTATGATGTCCGCAATGTTCTTTGGCCCCGGAACCCACCACCAATCCTGGACGTTGGTGCTGCTTTGAATTTCGCCGATTCGATTTGCGAAAAAGGTTTGATAACCATAGCTTTCACGTTGTATTGCTCCTAGGACAGTCTGACTATCAACCAAATGGTACCACCTTTCAACTTGAATCCTGCAATGCTTTTGGAAATACTTTTTCAGCCGGGCAGCAAAGACAGCTCCACACACCTCCGCTTTTACGGCGTCACCCTTGTAGTCGAGGGGGGTCAATTTAGCCTTGGATTCCACAAGCCTCACAGTTATGCCCTGATAACAGCTCCAACGAAGATACAACACTGCCCCATACGCGTGTTCACTGCCATCAGAGAAGGTGACACCAAAGGGTTCAGTAGAAACAGCATCAGCCGGTGTCAAGGGTCTAATGAATTTTATTTCTCCCAGTTCAGCATACTCTTCCAAAAGCTTAATTGCATCCTCCCGAAGTCCTTCTGACAAAGCTGCATCCCAAGTATCCTTGGTTGGGCCATAGTTGACTTTGGCCTCTTGGAAGGCTCTTCGTACCAATATTACACCTTTTTGCTTGGCAGGAGTCACCAGGCCTATTGGATCATACAGCCCTGAGACTTGACTTAGAAGCTCTCGCCTTGTAAGTGGATTTGGTGCTTGTAATCTCACTTGTTCTTTTAATAAATCTTGTCCAAGTCTCATTTTCCTCTTTTTCTTTGAGAAATTTACTACGATCATGACATGAAGCTTATCATCTTGTACTGTGTATCCAAGGCCAAGAGCTTTATTGTCATCTTCTGTCAGCTGATTTGGTAAGATCATAGACTTTGGCTCAATTTTCCCACTGTCTCTAGGCTCTTTCCTCCCACTTTGATCCGAATAGACCCAGGGCTTCACGTAAAATCCCCCAGCTTTTAGGATTTGCTCGACATTAGACGTAATGACTTTCAGTTGATCCATGTTGTTGTTGGAAGTCAGGATGTCATCGACATAAGCATCCTCTTGCAGTACACGTCTCTCCTCCTTGAGGTGATTGAATATGGGGAGGTCTGCAGTCGCTCGCATGGCCAGTTGAGCAATGCAACCTGCTGGTTTGTCCCCAATGTTTACCCTTGTTATGGCGTATTCTTCAATTTCATCCTCTTCAGAATCGCGCCAGAGGAATCTGTGCAGATGTACTTCTCGATCTTCCAGCCAGACGGAATTGTACATTTTCCGTATGTCGCCCAGTGCAGCAAAAACTCCAGCTCTGAATCTTAATAGGACACCACGAATGGGGTCGAGTACATCAGGACCCTTAATCAGCAAGTCATTTAAGCTCAGGCCTCTAAATTTTTGGCTGCTGTTCCAAACGAGCCTTACTGGGGTTGTAACAGAGTGAGGGTTTGGAGCAATTAAGTGACTGATATACCACACTGGCCCAGTCCAGCTCTCAATCACCTTTCTGGACAACTTTACTGCAGCTTTACGATGGACCATCTCATGCACTTGTGCCATGTAGGCAGCTTTCCATTTTGGTTCCTTTGCCAGCTGTTTTTCTGTCCTGAGGAATGTTGCTTCGACAGCCCTTTTGTTGTTTGGTAAGGAAACTGGATCCTCCGTCCACGGGTACTTAGCACGCCAATGTGGTTCCTCACAGTGCTTGTCTCCATTCACATATGTTAAGCCATTTTTCACCATTTCTGCTTCTCTTTCTTCAGCGAGTGTCATTTCCTTGCCCCCTGGTGGGCAATTTCCGCAGCGACAACCTCCACAACTAGGCTCACAAGCAGCACCGATACTGTCCCACTTCCACCATTCCAGGAAGTCTCGCTTGAGGGATGCGGTGCTAGACTGGGTGGCAGGATACACAAAAGACTGATGAGTAGGTGTAATTTTACAGATGAGTTCTTCATACTTTACTGCCGCAGTTCTCATTGAGCGTGCAAAATGAGTTTTTGACATGTGTGCAGTCACATCAAGCTCTTCAAAAAGGTCAGGGTGAGTACCTCCTATCGTTTTTCCCAGAGGACCATCCCAGAGGACGAGATCTCCAACTGCACGAATTCTCTGGGGCACCAGCTGTCCTTCCTTATGACTTATAAGAAGTTGAATTTCTTTCGGTCTCACCAATTCATGCAGTGGAACTTCCGGGAATATTCTTTGCAGCTTCTTGGCTGTCACATGCCGATGGATCTCTGCAATACTGTTGAGTCCATAGCACACTAACTGGTGTGACTTGAGAGTACCTCTAGGGGTACTAACTTTGATCTTTAACAGATAGCGCTTGGTTTCGACTGACACCTTCATCCCGCCAACTCCATGAACCACCAATGTGACGTCTTCGCTTCGAAGTTTTAATTCATTAGCAGCTTTATGAGTGATGTAATTTGTGTCTGAGGCTAGATCAATTAGAGTTCCAACTTTTTGTCCAGCGTTGGCCACTACTTGTAATAACATCATGATGACTGGGAATTCTCGTAAACCACTTTCAGCTAACAGCCCCTGCTCACTCACCACGGAATTGAGGGTCCTGGATGCTGAATTGCAGAATGCATCTCCACATTGCTGCGCCAACTCAGGTGACAGCTTGGAGAGAAACTCCTCTTGGGATTCTGTGCATTTTGTGTCTCCGCTTCCCATTAAACCAGATTTTGTTCTGTTCTGAGGTGTACTCTTGGTTTCAGCATGTGGACACAGGTAGTAGTGGTGCTCAGGGATTTTTTGGTCTTTGCACTCCACATTTCTGCACAAGTAAGTGGTTTTGCAATATGCACCATCATCATGGATTTCTAGACATCTTTTGCATGCTCGAAGCCTTCTTACTGCATCCTTCCTTTCTGAAGGTTTCAGGGTCTTAAATTTCTTACAGAAATACAGCTTCTTCTTGTGCTTGCTGTCTCCACAGACAATACAACATGCTGGATCACTACTCAACTTGGTGGCTCTTGTCCTGGCATGCTTTGGATCAAACCTGGCCTCCTTCCTACTGGGTTCATCTTCTCTTAGCTGCTCCAGCTGCTCATAGATTCCCTCCTGCTCTTTGAGGAACTCAAGAAGCCTGTCGAAACGTGTGTGTGGTGCAACAGCAATATTAGCAGCGTAAACCAGCCATTCCTTTTTTAGTGACTCTGGGAGTTTGCTCTCAATGGATTTTGTCACCAGGGGATTCTTCATGGCTCCGGTGTCTCCAAGCTCACTTAGGTCTTGCAGGGCTTTTTCCACTGTTTGAATCAGCTCCACTATTTTCCTAGCTTGATGACCTCTCACAGGTGGCATTGTTTGCAACTCTTCCACAATTTCAAGGGCGATAGCAGTTCTGTTTCCAAAGCGGTTCTCGAGGACGCGGAATATTTCTTCTGCTGTACTATAGCTTATAAGTCGAAGCTCTCTTGCCACTCTATCCTCAAGACTATCCAGCAATTGAAACTTCTTCACCTCTTTTGATCCAGTTGGATCTCCTTGTTTCTGGAGGGCTTCCCACTCCTTCCGCCAACGATGAAAGTCACGTTTACTTCCTGTAAACCTAGGTAGGGATGTGGGCTTCAACTTGATAGCTGGCATTAAAGAACCGTGGGCTGTAACTGCTCCTCTCTCAGAGTTCTGTTCGATTTTTGCCTGAATTAACTCCGCCTTTCTGGAAACTAGTTTAGGGAGACATACCTCAAGCTTCATCAGACGGCTTTGAAAGTCTTTTTGTTCAGCAGGTGGGGCCCAACGATTCCAACGGGCATGTGTTTCTCTTGCAGCTTTCACCAATCCTTCCAGGTGGCTTAGCATAAAATCATAAGCTTCCAGGTTTGCACATAATTGAGCGAGAGAGACACGGTCACACTCCGCTTCTGCCACTTGGAAAGCTAGGGACATTCGAGCATCTCCAAATTTGGTCCAGAGCGTCTCTGAAATTAGATCTTTGCCCTCCTTTAGTTTCTGCTCACATTCTTTTGCTGTCTTCACTAGATCAGCTCTTTGTTGCAAACTCAATGCTGGCTCGTCTTCTGCAGCATTCTCAGTCTCTCCCTTAGCGATGAAAGCAGCCTCCACATCCTCATTTGCCTCTATGACTTTTGTGGCTTGTAGTGAAAGATTATTTAAGCTTTCTTTGAGCTCTTCCTCGCACATGTCCACATAAGTTCTGGAAATGAAATTGGAGAGTCGAGAAAAGAATCTTTTTGCGCTGGTTCTTTCAGCTTTAAGCTGCTCCAACGACTTTGCTTCCGCCATACCTTCTGGTTGGAACACCGGAATAATGATGCACACTTTAGGACAACACCACAGCAATTTACTTTTTTCCAGGCCTCCAGGTGAGTTTTAAAGTTCTCCAGTCCTGGCGGTTTTTCACTGTCAAGTGTATTCTCTGACTGTGCGCTTTCCCACACTTGAAGGAGTTAGGTTCTCACTAATTTTGAAGATATAATCTGGATTCCACTCAATGATTAGGCCTTTGTGAAACTTTTCCATTCATTTATTTTTCTGGATTATTTAACACAGACCAAAGCTACATTAAGCTTTATAGGTGAAAAACCTTTAAAAAGACAGAAACATACAATATAGTAAACACAAGGAAACCAATAAAATACATTAATTGGCAGTGTTACCATGACTTAATAGCAATTATTACATTTAACCAGAATACATACACATAACCGTATTACATGATTCAGTACTTAAGTCAATAAACCATTTTAACCCAAACATTACACCAAACCCAAACCATAGTATATTGCACAGCCCAATAACAAGAGTACATTCAATATCATTGACTTTATATTTAACCATCAGATGTCAGTAGCTTTTACTTATTGTATTGTATGTTTTAACTAACCGGATTTAAAATAAAGGCTGTGAAATAACCCATGCTTTTAACCATAATTATTAAGGACCTTCTATTTTTATAATTAAACAATATTTAGTAAATACAGTCAATACTACTAATTTACTAATTTGATTTATTTAAATGTCAAATGGATTTTAACAGTTTTATGATACTCTAAAGTACTTAACCAAAGCATGAAAGTAAATTAAACTCAGTAAATTAAGCTGACTAAATAAATTAAATCCTAATAAATGTTAACAAACCCTAAATTTGCTAAACAAAGAATAATACAAATAAACACATCTTATCATACTACGCAAACAAACACCTCATAAGCTAAATATGCGCTACAAGAATAATGACGTCATTTACAGAGCGTCATTGAATGCTACACTCACACGCTGGTAGCAGCAACAGCAACAAAGTACAGCATCTCTTAAACAAACAAAGCTTCAGAGCTTACCGGCTGTCTCTTCAGAGTTTTATAGTAAGTACCCAATCCCGCACAGTCTTTAAAACAGGTATCAGGCTCTAATACTCGCTCAAGGTTTCCTTTGAGCTAGCACTGCAGTCCGCTGTAGTGTCAGCTCAGGTGCATACCAAATGATAGAAACAGTGCATTGTTATCGGGTCCGGGCACGCGAAATTAGTTGCACCTGATGTCTAATCAGGGAAGGCGGGGTGACGGGCGGTTTGCCGCAACAACAAGATAGCAGAACAACATTTTCAGATTTTAATTAAAGTTTATTTTTTAGAGGGGGCAGGGTTAATGACAGTTAGAGGGGGTGGGGTTAACAGATGCTCCGCCCAAGCTGTCTAGCTGACATCATCAGAGAAGGATCACCACAAGATAGCAGAACAACATTTTCAGATTTTAATTAAAGTTTATTTTTAGAGGGGCCGGGGTTAATGACAGTTAGAGGGGGTGGGGTTAACAGATGCTCCGCCCAAACTGTCTAGCTGACATCATCAGAGAGGGATCGCCACAAGATAGCAGAACAACATTTTCAGATTTAAATCAAAGTTTAATTTTTAGAGGGGGCGGGGTTAATGACAGTTAGAGGGGGTGGGGTTAACAGATGCTCCGCCCAAGCTGTCTAGCTGACATCATCAGAGAAGGATCACCACAAGATAGCAGAACAACATTTTCAGATTTTAATTAAAGTTTATTTTTTTAGAGGGGGCGGGGTTAATGACAGTTAGAGGGGGTGGGGTTAACAGATGCTCCGCCCAAACTGTCTAGCTGACATCATCAGAGAGGGATCGCCACAAGATAGCAGAACAACATTTTCAGATTTTAATTAAAGTTTATTTTTAGAGAAGGCGGGGTTAATGACAGTTAGAGGGGGTCGGGTTAACAGATGCTCTGCCCAAACGGTCTAGCTGACATCATCAGAGAGGGATCGCCACAAGATAGCAGAACAACATTTTCAGATTTTAATTAAAGTTTATTTTTTAGAGGGGGCAGGGTTAATGACAGTTAGAGGGGGTGGGGTTAACAGATGCTCCGCCCAAGCTGTCTAGCTGACATCATCAGAGAAGGATCATCACAAGATAGCAGAACAACATTTTCAGATTTTAATTAAAGTTTATTTTTAGAGGGGGCGGGGTTAATGACAGTTAGAGGGGGTGGGGTTAACAGATGCTCCGCCCAAACTGTCTAGCTGACATCATCAGAGAGGGATCGCCACAAGATAGCAGAACAACATTTTCAGATTTAAATCAAAGTTTAATTTTTAGAGGGGGCGGGGTTAATGAAAGTTAGAGGGGGTGGGGATAACAGATGCTCCGCCCAAGCTGTCTAGCTGACATCATCAGAGAAGGATCACCACAAGATAGCAGAACAACATTTTCAGATTTTAATTAAAGTTTATTTTTTAGAGGGGGCGGGGTTAATGACAGTTAGAGGGGGTGGGGTTAACAGATGCTCCGCCCAAACTGTCTAGCTGACATCATCAGAGAAGGATCGCCAGAAGAGGGCAGAATAACATTTTCAGATTTTAATTAAAGTTTATTTTTTAGAGGGGGCGGGGTTAATGACAGTTAGAGGGGGCGGGGTTAACAAATGGTCCGTCCAAGCTGTCTATCTGACGTTATCAGAGAAGGATCGCCACAAGATAGCAGAACAACATGTTCAGATTTTAATTTAAGTTTATTTTTTAGACGGGGCAGGGTTAATGACAGTTAGAGGGGGTGGGGTTAACAGATGCTCCGCCCAAACTGTCTAGCTGACATCATCAGAGAAGGATCGCCACAAGAGGGCAGAACAACATTTTCAGATTTTAATTTTAATTTATTTTGTTAGAAGGGGCGGGGTTAATGACAGTTGGAGGGGGCGGGGTTAACAAATGGTCCGTCCAAGCTGTCTATCTGACGTTATCAGAGAAGGATCGCCACAAGATAGCAGAACAACATTTTCAGATTTTAAAGTTTATTTTTTAGAGGGGGCGGGGTTAATGACAGTTAGAGGGGGTGGGGTTAACAGATGCTCCGCCCAAACTGTCTAGCTGACTTCATCAGAGAGGGATCGCCACAGGAGGGCAGAACAACATTTTCAGATTTTGATTCAAGTTTATTTTGTTAGAGGGGACACGGTTAACAACAGTTGGAGGGGGCGGGGTTGATGGATGTCGGAGAAGGCAGGGTTAATAACAGTTGAATGGGCGGGTTAACAAATGCTCCGCCCACAGTGTCTAGCTGACGTCATCAGAGAAGGATCGCCACAAGAGGACAGAACAACATCTTCAGATTTTGATATAAGTTTATTTTTAGAGGGGGCGGGGTTAATGACAGTTAGAGGGGGTGGGGTTAACAGATGCTCCGCCCAAGCTGTCTAGCTGACATCATCAGAGAGGGATCGCCACAAGAGGGCAGAACAACATTTTCAGATTTTGATTCAAGTTTATGAAGGCACATGAATAAAAAATGCAATATTTTAGTAAAAAATAAAAAATCTTAATTTCATGGGGACTTTAAATTACATTTATGCATTTGGCAGATGTTTTAATAAACGCCTGTAAGCAATATAAACTCAAGTAAGACTGACTTTAATAAGTTTATAGCTTGTTCTTTTGGATTTTTTAATATTTATTGTGTTTTTCCAAAAACAAACGAACAGATCCTGGTTTGCATTTTGTTATATTAAGTTAAAATAAAGCAGGGGTGAGCATGTGTTTGTGTGAGTTATATTTGTACCAGGCTGTGTGACTGGTTATTATGTCTATTGATAGTGTGGTAGAGTATGTTATAATGCAAAGATCTCTGCGTACCTGCGTTCTGCGTGTCTGCTAATAAATTAGGTGACAGAAATAGGTGTGAGATCAGGATAGAGAAAAGCATCTTTACACATGACTGAGAGTTTCACATAGAGACACAATGACATTTTGCCAGCAATTGACAAGCTCAACTAATGCGTATGCATTCAATTCAGGCATTTAAAATAGAAATGATTTGGGTTCACACGAGACGGGATATATTACACACTGACTATGATCTTTGTTGCACTTTCAACATGATCAGTCATCTTATATTGCAAGAGTCATGTAGTATTAAATTATCTCCAGAAAAAAACTGAAACGGTCTAAAAATAAGGAAATCAGCACTTCCATATCAGGCCAAGCGACAAATGCAAATGCACACACGGGCACTCCAAACAATGTTGAAACGCTGTCTGCAGTCGCATGCTGCAAGTGCCAACGGTGGATACAGGTCAGCCGTGTTTGCGTCAATCTGCATGTTTCTGTTTTTAAAAGGCGTTCTTGTGCGTCGTCAGGACAGAGTTAGCAACCCCAGCAGTGTGGGATCAGCCATGTGTATGATGCTGTTGTCATTTCTGTCAATGGATATCAGCTACAGTGTATATTTATCTGTCTGTCCCGGCTAACCTCCTATATTTGTCTATAGCATCATGTCTCTGTAGAGCTGACTTATAAGCCTCGGGCATGAGGTGAAAAGTCACGGTAAGTTTGTGAAATCGGACGTCTTCTGATTGTGCTGACTCAAAGGTTGAAAGGCCATCTAAGTTCAACCTTTACATTGACATTTATTTCCCCGCCGGGCACTTTTGTGCCAAGCGACTTCTAAAGGACTGCATATAGGAGTGTGTTGTGACATTTACTCCTCCACAGGTAGAGGTAGATTAAAATCAAATGCTTTGTCTTATAATGCTGAAAGTCCATTACTGGGAAATCTGGAGTGAAATGATATTACAGTGGATTTGAATACTTGTACACTATGCTAGAAATCTAAAGGAAAACGCCAGGCAGACGCCGACTGTAGGCGCTTGTCAGCTTTTTTCAGCAGAGCCCTTTGGTTGCAATAATACTTTAATAATACTTTTTTGTTAAACAATGCGCCAGTTAGTTGGTTGTGATATTTGTCCCATTCCTCCATCACTGTGATTGGATGGCTGAGTGAGAAGTGACATTGACGAGCTGAGTGTTTCACCCAAATGTAAACTTTTATGAAAGAGCACCTAACACATAATGGGCCCTATTTTAACGATATGAAACGCAAGTCCGAAGCGCAATGCGCAAGTGACTTTGTGGGCGGATCTTGGGCGCCTTTGCTATTTTCCCGGCGGGAGAAATAAGTCTTGCGCCGGGCGCAAATCAATAAGGGGTTGGTCTGAAGTAGGTTCATTATTCATAGGTGTGGTTTGGGCGTAACGTCAAATAAACCAATCAGAACGCTATCCAACATTCCCTTTAAACGCAAGGGCGCAAGTTCCATGGCGGGTTGCTATTATTATGACGGATTTGACAGGCGCACGCCAGGAGCGGTTCACAGCCGAGGAGACCGACGTTCTTGTAAGAGCAGTCAAAGACAGAGAAGTTGTTTTGTATGGTGAAAGGAGAAACCCGCCCAAATCAGTGTAGGTTAAACAGGCGTGAGAGGAAATAGCCGCAATTGTCTCATCAGCTGCGCCAAGCACTACAATGATGTCAGGAGACGGGGGGATCCCAAGCTTGCCAGCATAAATCGGGCACGCCGGGCACACAGGAGGACATCGCTGCGTCCACCCTCACCGCTGAAAGGGTTTGGGGGCTTTGAAATCGGACACAAGAAACGCAAGCAAGGTCCAACCCCAAAGTACACTTACAAATCAAGTTCACATACATGAAGGTTTCTTATGAAAACATTTTAATTATTTTTTAGATAAAATAAACATAATACAGCCACACAACAAACGTATGAAAATATTTTAATCGTTATTTGCATGATAATTGTTTAACACTGCCACACAAAATAAATAAAAACTATCACCACAATGCTCACCACAATGATTTCCCTTATCTCATGTATTAATATTTTTTATTGTAACAATTTATGATTTGATTTCCCTTATCTCATATTTTTTATTGTAACAATTAATGATTTGCAAAAATAACTGTTGCATCTGTGTAGATTAGATAAGCAATGCGCGTTGTGCACGCTATACATTATGGTCAAGCATGCGCCCTTAAAATAGCATAATGAACCACGCGCAACGCGCCACTGACTTTAGACTAGTTTTTTTTTGTTAGTAGCGCAATTGTTTTTTGAAACTGCAAAATAGCATAAGAGATGGTTTGCGCCGGAGCACGCCTCCTTTTTTGCGCTGAACCGCCCAGGGAGCGCAAGTTCATTCCCTAATTTGCCGACGTGCGTCTGTGGAGGGAAAACCCCGCTGTGCGCCGGTGCAAAATACGAAATGATACATGCGTCACTGACAAAGTCAATTGCGCTGGGTGCAAGATATGGCCCATTGTGTGTTAGCAGTGTGGGAAAACAACCACCCTACGATAAAAAAAATTCAGCCGCTGCTTGTTTTTTAATCCTCATTAAACCAAAGCAGGCTCATTAGACATGCTGTTTTGATTCTCTTATCAATGTGAGGTCACATTGATAAAGCCCCGCCCACTTACAGCCCCGCATTACCATAGTTTCCACCCTCAGCGAGTTGTACGCTGTCCACTACATACTATTGTCACACAAATGAACTGCTACCGTTACATGAGTGTTGTTTTGCTGTTTGTATTAAAGTATCTGCCAAATGCATAAATGTAAGTTTACATTTTGTACATGTTTAAATGAAAGACCAAAAAAAAACTCAGTAGGATTATAGACTTTTAGTCGAATAAACTGTACATTAGTGTAAGTGTGTATGGTTTAAAATATCTTGTGCTATGCTAAACTAGTTTATCCGAAGCAGTTCTGGCCCGGTCCCAGCGCTGAATGTGTTCAGAGCTTGATTTAGAAATGTCACATTCCCTGTCTTCACAGATCTGACCACACATGTGCTTTAACCTTCTGGTTATCTTTCAGTATCATGCAAAATACTTACAGAGGACCATGGTATACTTTTTAATACTATCACTGATGTTTACAATTACCATCATCTATATGCTTTGTGAGGTGAAATGCTACATATATATATATATATATATATATATATATATATATATATATATATATATATATATATATATATATATATATATATATACACACATACAGTACAATGCTTAACAAATTTATTAGTCCAGCACCCAATGTCACAGCTGTGTTAAACCACAGTGACGATGATTACCAAATCGTTTTTTTTTTTGTGCTGGTTAATCCAGCGGTATGTGTCTTTAATTCAATTCAATTTATTTATATAGCACTTTTCACAATTGTTTAATTGTTTCAAAGCAGCTTTAGATTAATAGATGCAGGAAAAACACAGAATAAAAGATAAACAGCAGAATACAGCGGTTAAGATTAACCATAGTAACGAGCGTAGTAAAAATTTAATCTATGTAAGAGGGTGCTAAGTTAAGCCAATGTCAGCAGACTTTAGTCGCAGTAGTATTTCTAATGCTATAATTGTTGTTAACCACATATTTACTGCAAGAAAGACAAAAATACGAAAGCACTTTATTATTATTATTCAGATGCCCGATTTCAGTAATTGTTCAGTAAAAGTCCTTAATAGAAAATCTATTTATGTGTCGACTTACATTTGGGTATAAAATGCTTATTCAGTTTAACTCCTCAGGATGACCTTTGAGATAAATTTATGTTTGCCAGTACCTTACTGTAGTGTTATTTACTGGCAGCAGTTTGTTCAACGTTAAATAAACATTAAACATGAACAAATCTTTATCTTTACAGAATAAATCTCATGCATAGCATTCTGGGAACCAAAATCTGACGGGAAAAAGGTTGATGAGGATTTCTGGTTCCCAGAATGCTTTACATGGGGCTGTTGTTTTATAGTTTTATTTTTACAGTGTAGTACACATACATCAGATAAAAACAAGGATACTATTTGTGACCATGGACCGCAAACCAGTCATAGCATGGGTATATTTGAAGAGTTTGGTTCCAAAACGCAATAAATCCATTTTGACAAATTTCGGTAAAAACGTGTTTTCTATACCAAGAAAGTGACAAGATGAAAAACACTATTTTCTGTTACAAACTTTCACATAGCATCTTTAGGTTATAAAAACATAAAAAATTCAAATCCATAACTTGATTTTCAAAGATTTATTATAAAAACGAATTATTTTTTCCACAAAATGCAATAAATCCATCACAGTTTTTTATTTCAAAATGCTATAAATCTATTAAATCAATGTATAAATGTGCATTCATCTTTACCATTTTATATTTATTTAGTTGAGTAGTGGTATACAATGATTAAAAAATAAACAATAATGGCATTAACCAAAAAACTTACTTTGTTATATTAAGAACACATTGCTGCGGTTATCCTTGACGACGTCTCTTTACATTTTCACAGCGATCAGCTGTAAAATGTTTTGGTCCCGCTCGATTTTCGTTGACTTTGAGTAAAATAATGTAAAGTTTTTCATAAGATCCTCTGGGGTCAATGTGTTAGCATGAGAAGCTTGATGCTGTCGGGAGAACAAGCAACCGAGTGCCTCTCGCGGAAATTATTAGATGTTGATGGCTTATGTTTCTTTCCTGTCACAGAAAACCATCACAGGTTTAGCAATGCAATTAAGGTATAATTTTGTTTTGTTTGTTGATCGCGAAGTACAAAGTAGATGAGGAAAACACTAGGAGTCCGTGTTCTCAGTGTGCCGCCATTGTTTGTTTACATTGCGTGAACGGTGGGCTGTAATATCAGGAATGGATTTATTGCGTTCTGTAAAAGAGGAGGAGTGGCGTTTGTCGCATTTTGGGAAAAAAGGGAGAAAAGATGACAGAATATCACGGCGGGTATTGGATTTTGCGTAAAATTAAGAATTTACTTTTAACTACTGACCTGATATAATATTGATTTTGGCAGTAACTAATTTTTTTCAAAAATGGCGTTTATCGCGTTTTGGAACCAAACTCTTCATTTGCAGCAATAGCCAACAATTCATTGTATGGGTCAAAATTATTGCTTTTTATGCCAAAAATCATTAGGATATTAAGTGAAGATCATGTTGCATGAAGATATTTTGTACATTTCCTACCATAAATATATCAAAAAATTATTTATTATTAGCATTAACAAATATTGTCCTATCCTAACAAACGATAAATCAATAAAAAGGTTATTTATTCAGCATTCAGATGTGTCAAATATTGACCATTATAACTGGTTTTGTGGTGCAGCGTCACATAGTGTCTATGAATTTTATCCATCTACAAAAACCTTTTCACATTGTTTTCTCACAAAAAGATTTGTGGTCTTGTCATAGGTTCAAATATGCTAAATATATAAAAACATACATAATTTGACTACATTTTCATGTGTAACTGTTGAAAAAAATATTTTTAATAGTGCTCAGGTTTCCTACATATGGTTTCTAAAAACCAGGCGTTTTTCACTTTTTTGTGTCAGCCGAACCGCCTTGACCTAAAAGTTTTTACTTGAAGTACCCCCTGAGATTTTAAGTGAATATTTCAATAATTTAATGACACATTTGCATGAATTCATTTTTTTTTATTTCATCTGTTTTAAAGTTTTTATCAGTATTATTTTATATATTGTTTTTATTACTTGTTATATGATTTTCATCTGATAATTTTCATTTATTGGTACATAAAACCCATCTGTCTATTTTGCATGAGTTCTCATTTTTCTGATATATTGTAGTGTTGTATAACGGTCACTTGACATTAGGAAACAAAATAAATTAATTATATATGAAGAGTTTCGTTGCAAAACGAGATAACCACCGTTTTTTTAATTGTTCAGAAATCTCGTTTTTTGGTTGTGCATTCCAATTAATTTCAATGCAACTGCAGTTGGTTTGTTTTGATTTAAACCTTCATAACTTACAAAATACAGCTAAGTAGCACCATAAAACAAAATAATAACATGATAACATAATAATAAACATGTTTTGACAAAAATGTTAAAAAAATGGATTTATCTCGTTTTGCAACTAAACTCTTCACATATTTTTTCTTAGTTTGTTATTCAGATTGTTTTGATTTTAAAGTTATTTATGTAAAATGTATTAAATATAATATGTTATATTATAATATTATATATATATATATATATATATATATATATATATATATATAATTATTATAATTAAACATCAACTCACAAACCCCCTGCTATTCCCCTCATGAACCACCAGGAGTTTGCAAACCGTAATTTTGGCAAGCCTTAAACTCTACTAAAGTAGTTTGGGAATTACACTTGCTCATTGACAAACCTATTTGGACCGAGAAGTACAATCAATAAAGCTGACCTGTGATTTATTTTTAACAGCAAACTCTCATTTGTTTGTTCCAGCAGCTCATTGCTGTCAGCCCTGATTATTCACTGTTAGTGGATTGATTGAATCTTTAGTTGTTTAATTAGATACATCAATACACGCATCTGAGTTTAATGTTGTTGGGTTGTGTTTTTCTCTATAGGAGATTCAGGAGGTGATGCCCCGTGTGGGACAGGGTCCGTCCTGGGATGAGACCGGCAGTACTATGGAGACCAGTGGAGACTGTGATGATGAGGATGGTTGTGAGAGCTCTGGAAATACAGCGTCCACGCCCAGTGAGTACACACCCATAAAGTCAAATTTATAGTCGTGCGTAAGGAACCTTTAGTTTAGGGTTTCTCATGAAGCTTGAGGTCTCTTAGCTTTGTTTATTAATGTTAGCAGTTTGGATTTTAGGGCTTGCCTTTGTTATGTCTGGCAAACGTTCATCACAGAGACCACTTGAGGGGTTCAGAGAGATTGTGTGTCATCCACAGGTGCTGCAGTGCTTTATCTCATTTCATCATCGACATTTTTCTGCTCTTTTGTAATGCGTAACCCAACTTTTTACAGTGGACCTGACTTGTGTAGTATTTTTCAATTACTCTGAAACCTGATCTTAACTTGTCTGCGAAATCACCCCGCTGGGCCGTCTGGCAGCCATTTTGTTTCCCGCACCCATTTACCTTTATCTGCGGTTACAGCTTCAGGGTGCTACACATCAAGAGGAGGACACTTCATCACCGACTAGAAAAACAAAAGACAAGGTCAATGAGAGCAAAAGTGAGAAGAAGAGATTTAAAGAATGATGTCCATCCATCAAGCAACACATATAGTTTATAGCAGTGATTATATCTGTATTCGGTCTACCTTGGACATCCAAAATAAGCATTAAATGTAAAATGTGAAATAAGTTTGCTGTTAAAATGCGTTCTCTTAATACACAAAGCCACCGATGAGCCGTTTATAGTATCCTGACCATAAAGAAACACTTCTTCGTCTGGGATTTGACAATGGGGCAGGAGTGTGTGTTTGTCTGACCTGTGGAAAGAGTCTATGAGCAACTTGTTTGAACAATTGATTATTTTTACAACACCTGCGGGTGCTACAAAACATTATGGGCTTTATACCTTTCACCATGTAGCATTAGTCTTGTCAAAAGTTCTTTGATCATTAAAAATTATTGAGTTTGAATTACCTGCCGTACTTTTACAGTAATATACAGTGGGAAAGATTCAGTAACTAGTATCTTCCTCATCTCATCACATTAAACTCAGATTGATTTGAGCAGATTGTTGTGTGAATCTGTCAGAATGTAACACAGGCTTTGCAAAGACACTGTTGTTAAATGATAGCTCAGAGGAAAGCTTATTACTTTAAAGGCAGAGTAGGCAGTTTTAAGCCTAAATAAGTCTAAAACACTTTTTTTTCCAAATTTATTTAAACTGTCTTTATATACCAATACATAAGTAAAATGTAAGTACTCTGAAAAAGAAAGTATAAAAATCGAGTGTCTGTAGACCTTTGAAACACAGCTAATTTTTCCATTCACTCCACCCCCCCGGGTTTCTTCTAAAGCCACGCCCCCAAAACACATGAACGCGCGGCGCTGACCGGCTCTGCTGGGAGAAGCATTTACCAAACGAGCGGAGAGGAAGGAGCGCGGTGCATGTAATAACATCATGTCACAATCACATGTAATAATACACCTAACTTTATCACCATGAATATAAACAAATACGATAGCTTTAAGTGCTCACTATTAAGCTAGCATATCAATACTGGTAAAGTTTAAAATATATTTTGTTTGATTCGGTAACAAACGAGCTAGTTATATTTATAAGACAAAGCTAAAAACAGGTTGCATTGATACATTACCATTAGTTACACAGTGATGAAGGTGAATTTCGTGGAAGATTTATAACATATACAGTGTTTTGCATGATGAAAGCATTGTTGACTCTGATGAGGACTACACTCCGGGGAGAAAATACTGCTACCGCATCGTCGACTCGGGGAAAAGCAACGTGATATTTACTCTTGTTTGATTTCTTCGTTTATTCCTTTGTTTGCCTCGTTTGCCTTCGCTGACTGGATACGCAGGTACTGTGAGTTCTGAATGCACTTTCTCTGCCGTACTTGTGCTCTTCCTAGAGTGCCTCTTGCACGTTCAAATCAATCGGGTGTGCGCATGTGTGGGCAGATCCCATAGCAACAGGGGTGGTGCCATGGTCGCGAGAGAGAGTGATAGTTGCGCAAACCAATCATTTGTTTTTTTGTCCCGAATGGAGAAATGAGCTGTGTTTAAAACGTCGTGAGAGGTCAACAGACACTCGAGTTTTATACTCTCTTTTTCAAAGTACTTACATTTTAATTATGTATTGGTATATAAAGAAATTTGTAAAAAAGTTTTTTAGATAATTCCTGCCTATTCTGCCTTTAAGTTTCCACTAGGGATGCGCCGAATGTCCGGCAACCGAAATTATTCGGCCGAAAATAGCAGCGAATGAAAAGTGAAAAGGCAGAATGAAGTTTTACGAATAATGAGGTGTTTGATGGCACAATCAGATAGTAACCAGCGCAGAGTGAGAGACACGCAAATGCAGCAAACATGTTGGTAAAGTGTCTAAAAAAGTCGCAAAAACATACAGCACTACACGTTTCATTTATCATTTAAAATCAAGATATCCTAAACACCATACAGAATATGATAAAGACACGCCGGAGGCGATCCTGAGTATTTGTCTGCTTGAATGCACAGAGAACGAGAGACTTTAGCTCTTCATCTCATGTCCTAGGATGACGAAGAGCATCAGCACTATGTAATTAAAACTTCCTAAAACCAGTTAAGTCGTACAATCACAAACACGCTTATATTAAACGAAAAATAAAACGTTTATTAACAATAAGCTCATTATTTGTCATGGTCCTGTCAGACATCCGTGCTAGATGTAGGTCTGAGTGCATCTGACAGGACCGTGGCAGTATCATGTTCTGTGTGGGGGCATGTGGGATCACATTCTGTGTGTGGCTGCCACATGTTCCCGGTGTCTTGTTGCTGTCGTGATCTTGCCAGACCTTAGTGTAGATCAGGTCTATGTTCTGTGGGCAAGGTCAGGGCAGCAGTGTGTGTACGTGGGAACACGTGTGTTCACATCATATCTGTGTGACACGTGTTCCCAGTGTTTTGTGGCTGTCATGGTCTTGCCTGACCTTGGTTATTATCCAGAGGGCAGGACCAGGGCAGCAGTGTTTTATGTGGGAATACGTGTGTATTCACATCATATCTGTGTAACACGTATTCCCAGGGTCTTGTCACTTTTACCCTACTCCCTTATGTAATCATGTCTTAAGTGATTAATTATGTTCACCTGTTCCCCATTGATGTGGTGTCTTTATAATGCCCTTGTGTTCTCTGTGTGGTGTGCGTGCGTTGTTGTATATCCTGTGTTTATGTACTCCAGTGTCTGTTCCCGTAATTCTCAGTTTCTGATTTGTGTTCCAACACAGTGCTATTATTTCATATTCTGTTTTACCCCCACGTGGGTTTGTTTTGTTCAGTTTATTCAAATACAGTTATATTTTTCATACATTCCTCTGCGTTTGGGTTCTTCATTTTATTTCCACAATCCGGTTTATACGTACCGTAACAGAACGCACGCACCAAACTGAACCCAGCAGGGATGTTTGCTGGCAGCCGCCTGGCGATTCGGGGAAGGAGATCCCGCCCCGCATACGAGTCGGGTTACGAGTTCTATGACCCACTCGTATGCGGGTCCGAAGGTAATGCCAGGCGGCGACCGCCCGGATCGGCTGAATCTCGCCAGACTCAATCCAACCCGAGAGCCATCTGGACCGGGGCTGTCAGACTGGGGAGGTCGTCTCCCGTCTCTTCGGCACCGGAGACCACGCCTTCACCAGAGGTCCGTCCAGTCTCCAGACGGAGAAGGAATAGGACGAAGGGGGCTTCGGAACCGGCACAACCGGAGACTCGTCACACGCCGGTGCAGCCGGAGACTCGTCACACGCCGGTGCAGCCGGAGACTCGTCACACGCCGGTGCAGCCGGGGACTCGTCACACGCCGGTGCAGCCGGGGACTCGTCACACGCCGGTGCAGCCGGGGACTCGTCACACGCCGGTGCAGCCGGGGACTCGTCACACGCCGGTGCAGCCGGGGACTCGTCACCCGCCGGTGCAGCCGGAGACACGTCACCCGCCGGTGCAGCCGGAGACACGTCACCCGCCGGTGCAGCCGGAGACACGTCACCCGCCGGTGCAGCCGGAGACACGTCACCCGCCGGTGCAGCCGGAGACACGTCACCCGCCGGTGCAGCCGGAGACACGTCACCCGCCGGTGCAGCCGGAGACACGTCACCCGCCGGTGCAGCCGGAGACACGTCACCCGCCGGTGCAGCCGGAGACACGTCACCCGCCGGTGCAGCCGGAGACACGTCACCCGCCGGTGCAGCCGGAGACACGTCACCCGCCGGTGCAGCCGGAGACACGTCACCCGCCGGTGCAGCCGGAGACACGTCACCCGCCGGTGCAGCCGGAGACACGTCACCCGCCGGCGCAGCCGTCTGCGCAGTCAACTGCGCAACCCGGGACATGTCATTCCTCTGCTTTTCAGCAGAATTTTTGGACTCGGTTTCCACATTCTGGACATTCTTTTTCCCCTGTTATTGCCCCACCACCCCTTCATGATGTTTTGTTTTTGTTACATCACCCCAATCCGTTTGTTACCTATGTTTGTTTACCCTTGTTGTTTGTGGTATTGTTGTCGTGGTTGTCTTCTGTTGTGCAGTCTTTCGTTTCTCGTGTTTAATGTTTTTGTTTGTTTTTGTTTGTGACGTCTTGTATCCGTCTTTTAAGTGGGGGGTACTGTCATGGTCCTGTCAGACATCCGTGCTAGATGTAGGTCTGAGTGCATCTGACAGGACCGTGGCAGTATCATGTTCTGTGTGGGGACATGTGGGATCACATTCTGTGTGTGGCTGCCACATGTTCCCGGTGTCTTGTTGCTGTCGTGATCTTGCCAGACCTTAGTGTAGATCAGGTCTATGTTCTGTGGGCAAGGTCAGGGCAGCAGTGTGTGTACGTGGGAACACGTGTGTTCACATCATATCTGTGTGACACGTGTTCCCAGTGTTTTGTGGCTGTCATGGTCTTGCCTGACCTTGGTTATTATCCAGAGGGCAGGACCAGGGCAGCAGTGTTTTATGTGGGAATACGTGTGTATTCACATCATATCTGTGTAACACGTATTCCCAGTGTCTTGTCACTTTTACCCTACTCCATTATTTAATCATGTCTTAAGTGATTAATTATGTTCACCTGTTCCCCATTGATGTGGTGTCTTTATAATGCCCTTGTGTTCTCTGTGTGGTGTGCGTGCGTTGTTGTATATCCTGTGTTTATGTACTCCAGTGTCTGTTCCCGTAATTCTCAGTTTCTGATTTGTGTTCCAACACAGTGCTATTATTTCATATTCTGTTTTACCCCCACGTGGGTTTGTTTTGTTCAGTTTATTCAAATACAGTTATATTTTTCATACATTCCTCTGCGTTTGGGTTCTTCATTTTATTTCCACAATCCGGTTTATACGTACCGTAACATTATTAGACTGCTTCATTGAGCGCTTTTTCCTCTGTCATCTCTTGTAAAAATCCCTATAATGACTGTTGGAAAAAAATATTGTTAAATAATGTGAAATAAATATAGTAAAAAGTACAATGTAACTTCAGTGGTGAGAAAATTGGCAAAATAACTAGGAAAATAAAAAAAATTTTTTTTGGATGTTCGGTATTCAGAGTTTTTTTTATTTGGCTTTGGCCAATAAAATCCCTAGTTTGCACTTTTATAGCACAGGAGATTTACGTTCTTAGTTTTTTCATTTAAGTATCAACTTAGTCTCGGATGTTTCTTATAAAATTGCTTTGGAGAAATACAAATAGAAACAAGTGAGTGCTAAAATGCATTAAATGCATACATTTTTACAAGATTCAATTCAATTCAATTCAATTCAATTTTATTTATATAGCGCTTTTCACAAATGTTAATTGTTGCAAAGCAGCTTTACATGAGTAGATGTAAAGGAGAACACAGAAAATCAATAGATAATATAAGCAGTAGAACATAGCGGCTAAGGTTAAACCGTACAAGCAAGCGTATTAATAGTGTTACATATACAGTAAAGTGCTAAGCTAAGCCAAAGTTGGCTGACTCTCCCTGGGACTAAAAACCCCCTAGGAAAAAAACCCGGTGGGAAAAATCCTAGAAGGACAAAAACCCTTGGGAGAGATTAATATGTATATATATATAGATATAGATATAGATATAGATATAGATATAGATACGGTAGGGATAGGAAGCGGGTAAGCGGATTAAACTGGTTTAGCCGGTGGTCGTTGGTCGGGCATCGGCTAGGCATCACGATGGAGGACAGCCAGTAGATCAGTGGTGCGATGACCTTCACAGCAACAGGAACTGGGTCTGTTTGTGTCATTGTCCTCTGTGCCGAGGACGAGACAGGGAGACAAAAACAGAGTTCTATTAGCGTAGGGACCATTCGCATGTAATGCAAGTGTCATACATTATGGTTGTTTAAGTAAGCTCGGTTCCAGACAGGCTAACTATTGCGGCAATAGTGTATTACCCATATGAGGTGTGTGAGTGCTTTGTTCTAGACAAAATCACTACTGCGGGAAAAGTACATTTACTGGACATTTTATGTGAATGCTTTGTTAAAGAAGAATGTCTTAAGTTTAGATTTAAATTGAGATGTAATTTAATTTAAGACTTAAATCTTAAGTTTAGATTTAAATTGAGATGTAATTTAAGTCTCAGGTGTGCCCAGTATGTGTCTGTGAAGTTTCAGCTCAAAATACCCCACAGATCATTTATTATAGCATGTTTAAAATGTCCCTATGTGGGTTGAAGCAAGAACACGCTGTTTTAGTGTCTGTACCTTTAAATGCAAATGAGCTACAGCTCCTCACTTTCTTACTAAAAGAGACAGTGAGTGCTTTCAGTTAAAATAGATCTGATTAATACAGTCTGAGACAACAATATCTAACTATTAAGATATAGCGGACAGCGTACAACTCACTGAGGGCGGAAACCATGATAATGCAGGACTGTCAGTCAGTGGGCGTGGGCAGGGCTTAATCAGTGTGATGTCATATTTACAAGAGAATCAAAACAGCATGTCTAATGCGCTTGCTTTGGTTTAATAGGATTTAAAAAAGGAAAGGATGGATTTTTTTCATTGTATGGTTGTTGTGTTCACACACTGGCAACACACATTTATTTCCAAAAACCATATGAAAGTGGATTTTGCATAATATGTGTCCTTTAAAAGTATGGGGCTGTAAAATGTATGTACAATGTAAATGTAAAGTAATCTGGATTTGTGATTGGATTTTTATTCATATTAAATAATATTAATTTGATTGTAGACTTGGCAAATCTGAACCCGGGTTAACATGTTGTTGACATCTCCTTTGAAACTCTAACGGAGACATTTGTGAGATTTTTGAATCTTTATGTCAGGAAATATTGGAGACACAGAGACTTAAGCAAAAGTTTCCATTTGCTCTCCATTTAATCCTTATTAATATCTAGGAGAAATAATTGAGATATAATTTTTTTTCTTATTTAGGGCAGTCTGCTTTTGATAGCAACTACATTGGTGTTTTTGTAAGACAATGCCAACTTATCTTTTCTCTCTTTTTGTCATTGCCTGTTTACATACAGTGCTTAATAGTAAACGTGTAAGCGAACAGACACACATGTGCTCGTATCCTTGTACTATAATAACATGTTTAACACAAAAAATTCTGTTGTTTATTTACCTCAAAACTACATCAACATGAGGGGTCATGCTGAAGGTATCTTGTGTTTTAGCACCTGGTCACAATGCTGAAGCGAACCTGCTGACCAAACGAAATAAGCAACACAAACGATATTGTCTGTTTTCATTCCAGCTGTCTTTTGGAAGAAGGCGCACATTTCTAAGGGTTTGGTGTTTGGATAGGTGCTCTGGATGTGTTGTGGGCCAGAAGAAGGTGTTTTGCTGGATTATGTTGAGATGTGCAGATGTTCTGGAGATGTTTGAGACCTTTGTCTTGTAGGAACAGCATCAGGGGCTTTGAGACTATGACTAATGTATAAGGTGACTTTTGCTTTAGTGTCTTAGGAAATATGAACCCAGTTTGAGATACGGTTGAGTTCTCATTTAAGATCCACTTGTGATTTAAAAGAAAGAATGGAAATATTTACGAGAAAGACAGTAGGAAACCATTCACCATTTGCTTTCCATTTAATCTAACTAAGAAATGCCATCCCTTTTTCTTAGCTTTTTATAGTCTGAATGGAACCAGACAGCTTTTTATAGCATCCCTTTATTTTAAGAGTTTAATGGACTCTTGTATTACTTCTCATCATTATGCCCACTGTGACATCATACCCTGATCCATCACATGTTCATCCATGAATCCTGTTTCTTGCCGAGGTCAATATTTCACAAGCATGCCGTTGCATGCCTCTCCATTGACCTTCGTTCCTTTACCCCGTGGTGCTGTCGTCATGACGACGAGGCATTTAAATTGATGGCGGAAGAGTTTGACAAGGCCATGGCATCAGCCCTATGGGCACGGTGTGATTAAACACTTTGACCTCTGACCTCAGGGTTGTTCATTCATTTGCCGATGTGTTCCACACTGCGGGTGTCAGGACAGAAGCTGAACATTGAGATCATGAAGTCACTGTTTGATATGATCATGGTGGACAGGTCATCCCCTCAGCTGTATTTTATCATTGGCCATGCTAGATTCGTCCTGTAATGTTCATGTCAAAGAAAGGCAGATACCTGTATCACATATCATAATAAGACCAAAAAGTGGTCACATTCATCAGCATTGCCTTGTTTTTTCCTTTTTGCAAGATTAGTTTATAATTTAAAGTCAACATGATCCCAAAATTCATCATACATGACCTTCTTGGTTTTATTCAAGTCATCAGTTTGCTTATCTTATGTTTTTTATCTGACATCATCTAGGCCAAGCAGGCTATTGGTTACCTTTACTTGGTTAATTTTATAGCTATCACAGTATTTTATTTCTAGTTGATTTTAAAGTGTGTGTTAAGTCTAATATTGAATATGTTCTCAGTTTGTCAAACTACAGAAGAATGTGGTATTAACCATCCAGTCAAATTTGAATGACGAAAAACGCCTCGTAAATAAAATATCAATATCTTGGAAAACAGGCAGGATTCTCTGCTCTCAAATGCTGGCGTGTCCTTTTTAATCACCGCTACAACCTGAATGAATGCTTGCGATTTTGTTAGGGGCGGGGCCATGCACGGTGACTCCAGTGCATCATCGAGCCACCGCTTTAACTCCGCCCAAATAATTATGAACACAGAAATGTGGGAAAAACTGTTTAACGATTTTCCTTTGTAACATGTTTCAGCAATACATTTCTAACATTTATAATGTGTTTATTAGGGCTGTCAAAATTAACGCGTTAATAACGCGTTAACGCAAATTCATTTTAACGCCACTAATTTTTTTAACGGAGATTAACGCAACGCGCAATTTCTGTTTGACCCTTGGTCCAGCCCATAGTTGAATGAACAGGGACGCAGACAAATGTGACTCTCTCTAAATGAGTAAAAGGTTTTCATAGAAATAAGAACATTAAGCAAATTCTCTACCAAATCCAATGCTCTAAATGCTCGTTGGACATCTGATATGATCTTTATTTATACGTCTGAGAGGTGTAACGTTACCGTCCTCCTAATGCTTAATCTAATACAAAAATGCGTCTCAATTCATTTTGGTTTCGCTTTTATGCATGACTTATAAAATAGACTGCAGGAGTTGCTTGATGTTAAAATAGTCATTAAGAGAGATAAAGTTCGGTACCTGATTAATGTTAAAGAGTTATTAAGAGCGACAAGACTAAAAAGCGATCCCCTCACGCTGACTGACTGATATCTGAAGCGCGTGCACACAGACGCGCGAGTGCGCGACCCGGATATATAGACATCTACACAAAATTACAGTTTTACAAATATCTGTTTTGATAAGAATTCACGCAGGTAGGCTCTATAATCTGTTATGTTTTAAGTAAATGTTTGGTTAACTGTTGGGTAAAAATATCTGATGTGTAACATTATATTAGATCACTTAGATTTTAAGCAGTCTGTCTCAATGTCAATCAAACAAAAGGAAAAAAAGTTGAACATACATTGATGATGTTTTTGCTTTGTGTGTGCTAAATCTAATAGTTTTACCAGTGATTTTAAGGTATTGATGTGGTAATATAATGTATGGATGTGGAAATTTTTGTGGTAATTTGACTCTTTCAACTTCAAACACGTGTAGTTCTGTCATATTTTGTTATATTTCAACAAATCATGCATTGTTCTATGTTTTAATAGAGAATGTCAAAATATGAACAACTATTTTTAAAAAATTTGCTAATTCCGACTCAACTTGCCTGCACATGTCACAAATGATGCAGCAGCAAACAAAAATGGAGAAAGAAAAATCTTCTAAAAGGAAAATTCTTATACAAAACAATGGCTGGTGATTCTGTTAAAATGTAAACAGGCTGTTGTTAACATACATTTGCATAAAGCATCTATATATGTATATATGATTAGAATATTAAAAACCTGAAAAGTGTTAAATTAGGGTAAATTTAGAATGGATAAAAATGTGCGATTAATTTGCGATTAATCGCAGTTAACTCATGAAATCATGCGATTATTCTAGATTAATTTTTTTAATCTATTGACAGCCCTAGTGTTTATACTTGAAGGAGTGCTCATAAGACTGTCATGACACCTTTATAATTATGACATGAAAAGTGTCATGAACATGAAGGAGATTTTATGCACATTTATGACGATTGTCATTAAGTGTTATTTGTTCAATTATGTCATTTTTAATGCAAAGATGACATTGTTTGAGATGTCTTTGTTATGACAACTTGACATAAACCAATACATAATAACTTGTCATAAATATGTAATAAACATGACATAGCAGAATAATTCTCAAATTAAAGAAACTACCTAGCTTTATGGGTTAACATTACATTAAACTGTCATTTAAATGTCCTTAAGTGTTAAGACTATGTCAAATAATTATAAATACCTTAACAAAATGCAACAGACACATCAAAATATTATACTTAACTTTATGTATTTGCACGATACATAAAAAACTGACAGCTAACAGAACTCGTTCTTCCTCACACAGAGGGTTCTAAAGTATTTTTACATAGTTGAAAAAACGAACAAAACATTTAATCATTTTAATTTAATGTAATTAACTTTGCAGCAATATGGACCCAATGCTGCATGGCTTAACCCATTATTGTACTGTTTTCATTTAATTTAAGGTGAATCAGTCTCCAAATGCAATAAAATATATTTTTATAAATTTGACTTATTATTATTATTATTATTATTATTGAAGAACTGATTTTATTTGTTAAACACGTGGTGGGAACTTAAAAAAACATTATGAACTGAAGAATATTTATGAAGCTGTTATAAAACTATTTGACAAAGTATTAACACGTAATGACATTTTAATGACAAATTATATTTGTACCACTGTAGTTGAGGTCAAGAAAAATATTTATGACGCTGTTATAAAACTATTTGACAAAGTATTAACACTTAATGACATGTTAATGACAAATTATATTGGTACCACTGTAGTTGAGGTAAACAAAATATTAATGATGCTGTCATAAAACTATTTGACTATTAAACTTAATGACATTTTAATGACAAATTATATTTGTACCACTGTAGCTGAGGTCAAGAAAAATATTCATGATGCAGTTATAAAACTATATGATAAAGTATTAACACTTAATGATATTTTAACGACAAATTCAATTTGTATCACTGGTAAAAAGCGGTCAGTTATGTTGTCTTGGTAATGTCAAGTTGTCATAACAAAGACATCTCAAACAATGTCATCTTTGCATTAAAAATTACATAACTAAACGAATGACACTTCATGACAGTTGTCATAAACGTGCATAAAATCTACTTTATGTTCATAGCACGTGTCATGATTATGAAGGTGTCATGTCAGTCTTAAGAACCCCCCTTCAAGTAAAGTGTTACCGAAATGAGTATGTTAGCACATTTTTCTCTACAAAAGTAATTTAAAACATTTAAGAATATACCATCAGATTAAAAATAAATAAATGAGAAACATTTGTGTTGAATAGTTAATTTTTTCTGTCTTGAAACATAAAATGTGTCAGTTCAGTCGAAAATTGTTTATTAGGCCTTAAATCTAATCTGATTGGTTGATGGGAATGTTGTTTCATGGAACATGGCCTGTTTGGGTAATTTACATTTACATTCATGTGAACCTGTCGGTATAGTTTTGTACCTACAGTATAAATATTTTACCTGAAAACCAGATCTGCCAGCCATCGGAGTGAGCGACGCTGATCTTTATTTAAACTCTTAATCCTTGTGTTAATGTTCCTGTGGCAATGGGGGCATCTCTTGTTTATGGACGTTTGTTTGTGTTACGCAGGAACGGCTGCCAAATTTATTTCAGCTCCATTATTGATTTATAACTTCTGACGAATTCATTGATGAGCTCCAGCCAAAACTAAAAGTGCACTGCCAGTAAAACTGCTATTGAATGATCATTAGATGTCATTTTTACTTTTACTTTGGTGATGCAGTGAATTGTGGATGTTATTCAAGCATGTACTGCGTTAAAAGATTCACCATGACTAAAATGTTGTTGTTCCTCTTACAACACATGGATCTCAGAGGACGGACGGTTTCTCTGCCAACACTTTATTCTTAAGCGAGATTTCACGAAACAGACCTACTCAACAAGCTATCAATGTTAACGTTTCTTATTCTCTTAACTCTCCCCAGTCTCCGAGTCTTCCGTCTGTTTGCTATTCAGCCGCCTTAACTTCTTTCTGGGGCCAAAATAAGGCTGATGGCCATTTCAGACAGCTCATTATTGCTGATCATGCTTTGTTTTCTCTTTTGTTTATGGCTCTGACTATTTGGCGACCATGGAAAGAAGATGGATGTTGGCTGTTTTTAGCCAAAAGTTCCCGCTTTTGTCTCTATCTCCTCTCATACCAGTTTTCGCCCCTCGGTAACCAAAGCTGGGAACTCATCTCAATGGATGCGGGCTTGGACCGGGCACATGAGAATTCCGGAATCCTCCGGGTCTCTTAGCAACCGGGGCTTATGTGGCAGTAGCAGAACTTAAGAGACTGTGTGGTGAAGTTGTGTTACTTTGGTGAAGCTAAAAAATGAAGAGTAGAAAACCAAAGAGAAAGCCGGATGAGTCTTTCTGTTTTTAGTGTATTATACAGTTACCTTTATTCATTTACATTCATTCATTGAGAAAGCATTTAAAGTTTTGCCAGAGAAGCCAACAATAAGCATAGTCTACAAAGCTATAATAATGAATTATTGTAAAGATACACCAGGTTACACATTTGAGAAGAAGTTCTCATCTGGTTTTGTATTTTGTAGAAACAAACAGTTGGCAATGGAAATATTGGGTTAGTTTTCAGTGTCATTAAAATCTCCTTTAAATACGACCAACAATACTGTATGCATATTAGTATACAACTTGAATGTATGTAAACATTTGGAAAAAGGAGTTACGAGCTGCGGGAGGAGTGAGTGACGAGTCAACACTTTATATGTAAAACAGTGACTAGATAACTTATGATTCACTTACTTCATGTTCGAGTCATTTATATAATATATAATTTATACATAACACAGAACTCTTACCTATTCTGTGCCATTGTTGAGTCTTGATAAATAAAGCTGTCTTGTGAAGTGATGGCTGTAACTTAGCATCCTTGGTTTTCGCTCTCCCGCTGATTGACGTGTGGGCGTGGTTTTACAGGGGAAGTGCCCATAAAAACAAGTGATACGTATAGCGTACTCCTGAAATGTCAGCAGTTTCTGTAATAGAAAAAAACTTTCAGAAACTTGTACGGACCCTGGCGAGGTGCATTTGGCACAGAAATACTCTGTAACACGTCTAACTGCTTTTTTGACACTTTGCATTTCTTTAGTACGTGGAAACAACTCTATAACTGTGTTAATAAGTCAGAATGCATAAAATACCTTTGACCCCCCCATGATTTTTTTTTACATTTGTGACCCTGGATCACAAAACCAGTCATAAGTTGCATGAGTATATTTGTAGCAATAGCCATCAATACATTGTATGGGTCAAAATTACAAGATTTTTATGCCGAAAATCATTAGAATATAAAGTAAAGATCATGTTATATACATGTTAAATATATTTTTACATTTCTTACCGTAAATAAATCAAAAAAATATTTGTCATTAGTCATATGTGTTGCTTCACTCTTAAAACGGTTGTGTTAAAACAACACATTTTGTGTCTAGTTAAGGACAAAACGTTTAATGTGACACATTTTGTGTTGTTTTAACACATCTTGTTGTCACTTTTATTTATTTGAACACAAAATCAACACAAAATGACACATGGGGTTTTAAATAGCATAACACAAAAAAAGAAAAATGTGTAAACATTGACACATCCTTTCTTAGAGTGTAAGGACTTAATTTGGACACTTTAAAGGCGATTTTCTCAATATTTTGATTTTATTGCACCCTCAGATTTCAGATTTTCAAATGGTTGTATATCTGCCAAATATTGTCCTATCCTAACAAACCATACATCAATAACAATCTTATTTATTGAACTTTCAGATGCATCTAAAATGAATGAATTTAGAAAAAAATTCTAATTAAAAAAGTACAGCTTTGGACCTACAGTAAAGAGTGTTTATTAGTGCCAAAGATACATATTGGTATCAAATGTATACATATCTGTTCTTAATAGTACATATTAGGACCTCTTTGAAGTGTACTGCACCTGTGACAGCTAGGGTAAATATTTTGACCATTTTGTCTAGAAGTGTAGAGCAAACATGACCTTAAAATGGATAATAAAAATAAATTAAAAAAAAATTCTGTCATAATTTCTCACTCTCATGTTGTTATAAACCTGTATAAATTTCATTGTTCTGATGAACACAAAGGAAGATATTTTGATGAATGTTTGTAACATGAGCTCCATTCCCTTCCACAGTAGGAAAAAATGATAGTATGTGAATGGGGCTCACAAATGGTTTGATTACAAACATTTCTCAAAATATAGTCCTTTGTGTTAGTCAGAACAATGAAATTTATACAGGTTTGTAACAACATGACAGTGAGTAAATGATAACATAATTTTCATTTTTGGGTGAACTATCCCTTTAACCTTTTCTCTCTCCTTTTACTGTCATGCCTCTCTGTATAATCCTGTAAGTTAAAGGCTAAAATCATAAAAACTAAATATAATTTTTTTTTAATGGGTAGACCTCACACATTTAAAGGGGACATTTCACAAGACTTTAAGATGTAAAATAAATCTTTGGTGTCCCCAAAGTGCGTATGTGAAGTTTTAGCTCAAAATATCATATAGATCATTTATTATAACATATTAAAATTGGCACTTTGTAGGTGTGTGCAAAAATGTGCTGTTTCTGGGTGTGTCCTTTAAAAGCAAACGAGCTGATGAAATGCAAACACCGATCGCCATAAAGGTGTTTTGTTGAAATTAAAACTCAATTGTGCTGTCAATTATTTTCTCTTTTTCTCTCTCTCTCTGCACTAAATGGCAGTGCCATGGTTGGATATTGCAGATTAATGGGCGGTATTATCCCTTTCTGACATCACAAGGGGATGACCTATTTTTTCACATGTTTGCAGAGAATGGTTTACCAAAACTAAGTTACTGGGACCCAATTATAGCACTTAAACATGGAAAAAGTCAGCGTTCTCAGTCTTGACCATTGTTAACAGGATGTTTCTGGATCACAGGGACCTTTGAAGTACATACTGCAACAGTATACCCTACCTTTATTTCTCTTTCTCATGATGCGACAGGTGAATTTGTTAGCAGCCAAACAACTTTAACATCAAGACAGCAGCCATCACAAAAAAGCAGCTCTGTGTGTGTGCATGAGTCTATGTGTTTGCTTAAGGTCTCCTTCACCTACAACCTTCAAACATCACTAGTGACACACCAGTCTCTCTCTCACGCTGTCGCTGTCACTGACTGAAGGCGTTCATATCGATTTTACCCTCACCAGCTTCATTCAGCTCAGAGCGACTGTCGGCTGCACAGGGAGCGTGTGATTGACACCAGCTAACTGATAGACCAACCCACTCCATATGCATCTTATCTTTTCACTCACATATGATCCGCCTCACTCTTTTAATTGCAGTAAAGGCCAAGTTTCTATGACAACCTTATTTATTTGATCATGGCATTGATGGGCACAAAGATCGATCAAAAGATAAAAAGAAAATCTTGCGCTGATGTCTCCAAACAGAAGGCCGTCATCATCCTGTCAGTAAATGACAGCGTGAATGTAGCCTGTAGAAATGGCTATCACAGAAGGAACGAATAGAGTACATATTGCCATGGTCCAATGTTTTGTCATACCTGCTCAAGGCAGGTAAATTCAGAAATTTTACTGGCCATAAATATTTCTTTCTGACAAAAAAAATGGTCAGGAAAATGATCCATGCTATCACTGGGGCAGTACCCTTTAAAATGTCCCAATATGTACCATTTAGTTACAGATATGTATACATGTATATAAATGAACTCTTTTGATGCAAATGTGTACTTTTTGAAGGAGTGACAGCTAGGGACATTTCAAAAGTCTTAACATTTAGGGTGTTTTTTCAGACATGTAGATTGATTGCTTATGTTTTGAAACCAGGGGTTCAATGGTGATTGAACAATGTTGCGATTTAATATTGGTTTAGTTTGCATTCACAAGGCAATATTTCCAAACCAACCAGACTTTGTTAATACATGTGCGAGTAAACTCTCTTTTAATTGGTCAAAGTGCATCTGTTTGTTTTCCGTGATTCCGCTCAAATTTGCCCATCAGGATTGACAGACATCAGCTTTGTGGAATTATTGTGTGGTTTATTTGCTAACCGCAGTCATATTACTTCATTATTGTAAGCAGGAATCAAAAATTTGTTGGGACAACATTCTTATCATGTTGAAAAAAACAGCATGGACCACCATGGGAATTATGCTGGTATATGCTGGTTTGATGCTAGTTTAGCTGGTGGTCACCAGCATACCAGCACCAAAACACAACATATGCCGGTCTTGCTGGTATGCTGGTTTTTTTTCAGCAGGGTATTGTGGAGGAGAGCAATTAGAAGACATTTTATAAGTAACAGGTGCGCTTTGGTTTAAATGGCGCTTTTGAATTCGTCACCAAAAAGCTATCAGGTATGTTCATGGTTAAACAAGCAATAAGATTGCCTGTTTGTTGGGATGGATTGCTTTCACACTTTTACCAAACCTCTCCAGAGTTTGTTTGCAATCGAGCTGAGACCACCTCATTCAGGCAGTGGTTTTGGTGCGGATCCGAGCGCGAGTGCCATGTTCACATATGCCTAAACGAACCGAAAACGCACCAGGTTTAACGCACCGAGGAACCGGATCCACGTGGAATTCTTTCTAAAAGTTTCCCTTTTTTGGGAGGAGATTATTTAAATGATTCACGCATCGCGAGTGCATAAATTAAAAGTCCTGAATTGGACCTACAGCATATCTCTCTCATTTACATGTATAACACATACAGTACACACATAACTGCAAGCCAATCCAAATAACTTACAAAAACGTATCATAAAGGTAAAACATCACAGCATTTTCCATTCAAAGCTCAGACTCCAAACACTTTCGCTTGGTTTTATAGTGAGGTTTAGACTACTTTGCTATAACAAATATCCTTATAAGTTGTACTGTATCCAGTTACACTGTACTATCCACAACAATTAACTACTAATAGTTTTACAGTACCTGTGGTCTTACTATCACATTAAAATTATGCTTTGTGTGCAAGAGCTAATGTTAGCTTTTAAATAGATGCATTTCTTCGTAGTGTAGATTAAATGCTGACCCATTTGTAAGTCACTTTGGATAAAAGTGTTTGTTGAATGAATGCATGTAAATGTAGTTGTCTTGCCCAGCGGAGAGTTGAGATGGGATGTAAACTTATATTGGAAGCACTGGTTTATGGCCTGTTTATGGGTTCTTCGATGCTAAAATCACATTTGGTAAATCACTTTTTACAGCGCATTGGATTGCTAGTGTCATTCTTTGAATACACGAGTACACATAATCTCTATCGAATAAACACACATAAGCTTACAGTCTCTAATCTGCTTTACACAGCTCTTTAAGAGACTGTCCATAATTACATTAGCAACTAACAAGCAAAACACTTACTGTAAAACATAGAAAATTGAAACAAGATGGACAGAAACGTTGTAGGTTGCCACAATACTTTGTATTATTTTTTTGCATCATTCCCGGTTGACTACAGGAAGGCCCATCTAATGAGCATCACATTGACATGCTGACGTGGGCATGTTGCTGAAGCGATGTGTTTTTGAATCATTAATATTTTGTGTTGTTGTGTAGTCACGAACAGAAAGCTATGCTCAGTGTCAGATTTCTTCCTGTTGAGTCAGAAAATTTAACCTTATCATCCTGTTTGGACAGAAGTGCTGACCACTGTTTTGTTTGAAACAGAAACGTCAGCTGAAATATTTTGCAAAAATCTCTGTTGCATTGACGAATCAGGGGTTTTGATGCTCTGCATCTCTACATCATGCCGATCTGGTTCTTATCTAGCTGTGTGCTGAAATCTCAGATCCTGGATCAGTGTGTGTTGTGTTTGTTGTTTTAGGTGGATAGTGACTGGAGTCCTTGAAAGAGTCGACTCAAGTGCTAATAAATAGAATAATAAAAAAAGTGTGATCACCGTCTATAAATATCTATACCTTTACTGAGTTTGTTTATTATCCCACCTACACAAGTAAATGAAAAACGAAAAATATATAAATAAATTGTACTTTCAAAACCAGTTTTTCAAAAATGGTAGACACACATGTAAGGCAAGGTATTAATTGTCATGGATTTTCCAGATGGAATAATGGATGCAGTAGAGAGATATGTAAAATAATTTGTTTTATTAAAGAATTGCATAAAGACTGGCTCAGCTTGGTGTTCATCAACGAGATATGACAGCTGAACTTCCTCTCCAAACCCCCAACTCCTTTTCTTATAGTTTCATTGCAAGCTTGCAACCCACACATTTCCTGTTTTTAACACCTTTTAAAGACTCCATAGCATCAATTACTAATTCTGTATCTGTCAATTTTGCTTATTTGAGCTGACCAATTGTCTGGTTATTAGTTTTCAACTTTTTAGTTTCCACCAATCAGCAATTAGGTTTGCTTCGTTGCTACAGAGCAAGTCATTTTTGTTTCAATGCACCTGCACTTTTCTTGGAAACTTAACGAAGCACTTGCAATGAACTTAGTTCAAAAGGACAATGCACTTTGATAAACCAAAACTTAACAGCAAAACAGTTCTATTCAGGTGACAGAAGACACATTAATATTCAACTTTAAGATATGAAAAAACTCAGTATGTAAAACCATATGATAGTAAAACAAATGAAGAGTTTGGTTGCAAAACTAGGTAACTCTTTTTTTAAACATTTTTGTCAAAACATGTTTATTACTATGTTATCATGTTATTATTTCGTTTTATGGTGCTACTTATCTGTATTTTTTAAGTTATGAAGGTTTAAATCAAAACAAACCAACTGCAGTTGAATTGATATTAATTGGAATGCACAACCAAAAAAATGAGATTTCTGCAACGAAACTGTTCAAATACAGAATATAAATGCAATATGAATCTCCTAAATTCTCTCACAGCATGTTGAATAGTAAAGGAAAATATCCAAATCCATATCATTTCATGTATTAGACATTGTTATATTAACATATTCTAACTGCATGTTAAATTGTAATAAAAAAGGATGCACTGATATATCAACCTGTAAAAAAATGTACTGATACCCATTAAATATTAAACTAATGATGTTTCTTTACATTTTTCACTGAGAAATTGCATTTTCCTGTTCTCTTCTGATTGACAAGATATTTTGCCCATAACTGTCTGCAGTTTTTAAAGTTTCGGCCGATAGCGATAGTGTGAAAAATTGCTTTGATCGACTGGCATCAATTATTGGCCGATATATTGGTGCATCTCTATTTTTCTGGCCGAAAAACAGCTGATGATCGGTGCCGACTATATCCTGGCAATCAAAAGAGGTGAAAAAATGCAACAGAATTCATGATGTGTGATTATTTTGAATTGGGTCACAATGACAAAAGAATTTAAGTTTGTATGCTCTTCACTTTTAGGATTTAATGAAATAATAATTTAAGTAAAAAGAAAAACTATCTATCGGTATCGGTATTTTATTCAAAGTAATTGAATATCGGTATCAGTAGTGTTGTAGTCAAGACCACCTAAACCGAGACCAAGTCATGACCAACACCAAGACAGGCCGAGACCAAGTCAAGACCAAGACCATTGCAAGTCACTGCATTAAAACACTTATGATAAAATGTGGAATATGCATATTATTAGACACTTCTTGTATCTGTGTGTGTGCGTGCGTGCGCGTGTGTGTGTGTGTGTATAATCTGTGTATCCATTCAGAAAAGTTGATAAAATAATCAAAGGCATTGCAGATAAGTGGGAAATTTATATTTGTCTATAAGCAAATAAAAGTGAACAACAAACACTAAAGAGTAAAATAAAGTTAACCATTTATTCTGAACTGTCTTTCCATGGCTTGCCATCCACTTAACACAATGCAGGTGTTTTAATAAAATTAGAAAGAAATGGGAGAAACGTAAACAATGCTTAAACAATGACAACATCATATGCCAAATCTGATTACACTGCATAAAATTCATGATAAAAAATAAATTTGTGATGTGCACTGCAAAAAAATTATTTTCAAGAAAAAAATGTCTTTTTGTCTCAAGACCGGTCTCAAGACCACTTTTTAAAGGTCTTGGTCTCGTCTTGGAATCGACCACATTTTTACAAGTTCTTGTCTCGGTCTCAGACAAAGAGGACTCTGAATTTTATTTCAAGACCGGCCAAGACCGCAACTGATGGCACACTGCAAAAAAATTATTTTCAAGAAAATTGTAGTATTTATGTCTTGTTTTCAGTAAAATTATCTAAAAATTCTTAAATTAAGATGCTTTTTTTGATGAGCAAAACTACCCAAGAAAATAAGTCTAGTTTTTAGACCAAAAATATCAAATTTAAGTGATTTTGTGCATAAAACAAGCAAAAAATCTGCCAATGGGGTAAGAAAAAAAATACCTTGACCCTTTTTCTTAAACACTAAATTCAAGAAAAATTCTTGACAAAATCACTTAAATTTGAAATTTTGCTCTAAAAACTAGACTCATTTTCTTGGGTCGTTTTGGTCATCAAGAAAAAGCATCTTAATTTAAGAATTTTTAGATATTTTTACTGAAAACAAGACAAAAATACCAAGATTTTTTTTCTTGAAAATAATTTTTTTGCAGTGTGCCATTAGTTGTGGTCTTGGCTGATCTTGAAATAAAATTCAGAGTCCTCTTTGTGTGAGACCGAGGCGAGACAGAGTAAAAATGCGGTCGATTCCAAGACGAGACCAATACCTTTAAAAAGTGGTCTTGAGACCGGTCTCGAGACTGAGACCGGTCTCGAGAACTACAACACTAGGTATCGGCATAGATATTTTGTATTGTGCAGTCAATGTAATACTCAAATAAGTGATTTGAGAGAAATAGTGAAGGGGAAGATTTTAGATGCTTGCATTTTGGGGTTGAAATAAAGTCGTATGAACTACCTATTTACATTGTATTTGAAGTTTTTAAGTAACTACACAGCTAGTGGTAACTTCTATTTTATAGATCAGGGAAAAATAAAGGCCATAATGACACAAGTATGATCATATTATTTAATATTTGATGAAACCATCCCTGTAACGAATGTGTAGGACCAGTTTAACCTAAGGATCAGAGAGTCTCTGCTGTGAATCTCAGATGAAAGATGGGGGAAATTGCTATTACTGGTGGCAATATCCGCACCTACTGGGTACACATCTGTCAAGCAGGCCAATGTCTTCTCACTTAACAGTTTTTTTCTCATTTCTCATCCTTTACCTTCACATTAGCAATTTCAAATAAATCCTCTCTCTATATATTTCTTGCATGGTGTTGAAAGGTGTGCGCATGAGCGAGAGTCCTGGATGTAATCTTAGGGATCGGGACCTAAGCCGTCCATATCCTGAACACGGCTCTGAACGATCCAGAATGTTCCCTGTCAGACAGCCACCACAGCTGGGCAGCATCTTTTCGAAACGTTGGATTATAGTGGAAAAACAATGAGAAAATGACTTTCCTCTCACCCCTTAAACTCGCACTGAGATGTGTTTGAGTGAAATAGTATGAGAAAATCGGTCTGGTTCATCACAGAAAGAGCGTGTTGTTTTGATGTTTGAAATATCTACATCCCATTAGTGGCTTAGCTTTCCTCTGATGGTTTTCCTCTGCAGTGTTCTCACAGTTTACCCAGAAACGTCCTTTTAAACGCAAACATTTGGATTCAAGTGTTTGCCCACAAAGAAAAATGTTTATGTTGCGTAAGTGATGGATGTCCTCTGGGCTTGTGATGCACACCAACATGTTCGTTCTCACCAATTTCTTTTTCTAGAATGAGATCTCTGTTGAGGTTCTAAGCGTGCTGCACCGATACTTAAACGTGACATGTAAAGCCCGGAGTACAGTCTGTTTTTTTACGTGTACCCATACGTACGCGCACGGTTGAACGCACGACCTTGCAAAGTGTAGTTAGTTTGACACATACGTGTACACGGGCGTTCGATGCATGCACAACCTACATGTGTGTGGGGTTTGCTGCAGATCACTGATTGGTCAGAGACTATCATCACTACCAGCATCATGGCTAAATGTAAGATTCGCTTACCCTTGTGCACCGTCGAGCAAACCAATGACGTCAGCTGCGCTTTGTTGTAGGAGTTACCAAACTCGTTTAAGTATTTTAAGCAGTGAAAAACATTCTTATGCCAGCCTAGTCCTACCACGCAGTGGAAAAGCGGTATAAGACCCAAAAAAAATGTATTACAATGCCTCATTTTGCTTGCTTATATTCACACGGCAGTGCACAAGCTCTCCTGTCCGACTGCATGCACGGCGTAGTCGTCCGATGGTGTGAGCATCCCTCCAATACTCTCTTTCTCTTCGTCTTTCTTTCTGTCTTCCCACTCATCTTTTTCTTTCTCTCACTTTTACTGTAGCTGTAATCATTGCTGTCTAAATCCAAGGTCTTGAGGGGGTGTTTATGATATAAGACGCCTCCCTGTGGTTCGTTTAATCACAAATTCATACATAACCTCTGTTAAAAACAGTTTTAGAGCATTTTTATTACCAGCAAACATCACACACAAGCACAAAGATTTTATACATGCTGGGTGAATGTTTGGACTTGTGTACGTTTAACACATCTCCTCTCTGGTCATATCCCGGGCTTTCCGGCCTGTTTGTTTGGATGTGCTAAGACCTGCCAAACATCACAGAAAGCTCCAAAGTCACTGGGGTCAGGACGGGCCGGGTTGTTTTTGAGACCTGGTTGTGGTTCTGTCCTCCTACATGTAGCTCTGACCGATTCTGACCACATCCAATGGAGATGACTGTGGCTGCCTGAATATACAGAATTTATCTCTGTCTCTTTCTATTTTTCTTTTTCTCTCTTTTTAAATCGATGTGAATTGCCGTTTTGATGTCTGAGTCTCATCAGACGGTTTCAGTAGATGTGGCGCTACTAACCTGTACAAAATCATAAGCCAAACTAAGCAGCACCAAGTGGATTGGTCAACAAGCAAAACAAGCTTTTGGTCATCTTTGTAAAGCATGTGGCATTGTGCCTTATGTGAATTATTTTTTTTAATAGTTTGATTTATTGGTTTGTTTTTAAGACACTTGTTTTTTAATGTTTGCATCTTCTTATGGCACAAAAATGCCATTTTAAAGGGGACATATCATGAAAATCTGACTTTTTGCATGTTCAAGTGCTATAATTGGGCCCCCAGTGCTTCCATCAACCTAGAAAATGTGAAAAAGAACAACATAGTAACTTAGTTTTGGTTTTGGTAAACCATTCTCTGGAAGCACGTGAAAAAATAGGTAATTTAAATTTGGCTCCCCTTTTGATGTCAGAAGGGGATAATACCGCCTCTTAATCTGCACTATCCAACCACGACACTGCCATTTAGTGCAGAGTTCAGCTCATTTGCATTTAAAAGGACACCTACAAACATGCTTTAATAAAGTATCTATATTATATATATGATATAATGATATAGTATTCTGGGGAGACCAAAGATTTATTTTATTTTATTTTAGATTGATTGTCATTTCACTTTAATTATTATGATGACTCAACTTGTATACTTAAATGTTCTAATTTCTTTGTTTGAATTTAATATTTGGCTTGATGGCTACATTGGGTGGAAATTTTGTGTCAATAGCCCACTTAGAAATCCACTTACTGATAAAAATGCTGATGTGTCAAATACTTATTTTCCCCGCTGTAGATAGGATGCTACATTGGATGCTGAATTGTAGTTCACTGGCACTGCCATACTGGGAATTGGCAAGATTACCTTATAAAGACATGGATGTAAACAAGCAAACTGTGATTTTTCTGTATAAAATGGGGATCTAGACATTCCAAAACATCCTTTTCTTCAGAGTCAACG
Source organism: Misgurnus anguillicaudatus (assembly GCF_027580225.2). Lineage (NCBI taxonomy): Eukaryota > Metazoa > Chordata > Actinopteri > Cypriniformes > Cobitidae > Misgurnus > Misgurnus anguillicaudatus. The sequence continues at coordinate 50,274,294 of NC_073338.2, read as the reverse complement.
CTCCTTGTGCTTTCTTACTCTAATCCTTTATATTATCTTCATCACTGTTTTGCACGAGTACTGTAATGCAGCAGCAAGTTGTGGTCACTTGTTGGCAGGTGAATATGCAAGCGACATGTTAAGGCGCGCTTGCGTACCTTTCCAGATAGCAAAATTAATGCAAATTTAAATGAATTTGTAACACAGATGAAATAAGATTCACACAAGCATTTTTATTATTCCCTATACACGTTATTTATCAAAACTATTGGTTCATTTACATTGTTGTTTACTGTGTTTTACATTGTGTTACTGTGGGGATTTTGCTAATGAAGAAAATTAATCTTGATTTAATAATTTTTTGATGTTTGTACTGAAAACAAGACAAAAATACTAAGTTAGAAAGTCATTTTTGCAGGAAATGTTTTGTGCCATTTTTTTATTTATAGATAACAACAAATGAGATTTTAATGATATTTTGACAATTGAACTAGGAAATGTCCCCGGTTTTCATTTAAAAAATCTGGTCACCTTAATCTAAAGAGTGCATATTAGTACCTCACAAATTGGTGCCTCACAGGTACAAATCTAAATGGGATTTGTAAATAAAGGCTAGATTTACTTAAAAATATAGTGCATCATTTTGCATCCATTTAAGTTTCACGTGGAATTCCAAGCAATTTATGTAATTGCTTAAAATTTCAAGTAAAACTTACTTAAAAAAGTGGATGCAAAATTGATGCACTATATTTTTAATTAAATCCAGCATGTTATTTTTTTACAGTGTACCATCACATTGACAACTTTATTACCTTCATGTCTGAAAGTGTACAGTAGGTTGAATCTTTTTGTTGTTTTCTTCACTGTTGTGAGCCACTGTTGTACAAAAGGCTTATATGTAAATTGTATAAACATAGAGTAAATCTTAAACACACACTATTGAATTTTTTTGTATTTCCAAGTGAACAGGTTGTCTTCTGAACATGTACGGCGGAGTCCACGATGTTTGAAAGCCAATGTTGACATTTCAAATCACCTAAAAAACACGCCCCTACCCCAATAGAATCTGGACGTTCTGTTGATAGACCCGCCCCACACATAGACAACCAGGCAAGGAAGTCGGTTAGTAGACACGCTCCTTACTGCTGATTGGCTATAAGTGAGTTTTGGTAGTCAGCCCGTCTCCTTTTCCAAAACGTTTTTCAAACATCGTGGACTCCGCCTTTAAAATATAAAACATAAGTGATGTCATCACAATTGTGACCCTGAACCACAAAACCAGTCATAAGTCGCACAGGTATATTTGTAGCAACAGCCAACAATACATTGTACTGTATGGGTCAAAATTATACATTTTCTTAATGCCAAAAATCATTAGGATATTAAATAAAGATCATGTTTCATGGAGATATTCTGTACATTTCCTTCTGTAAATATATAAAAAAATGCATAATTAGTAATATGTGTTGGTGAGGACAACTTTAAATGCGATTTTCGTATTTTTAGATTTTTGCACCCTCAGATTCCAGATTTTCAAATAGTTGTATTGCGGCCAAATATTGTCCTTTCCTAACAAACCATACATCAATGGAACGTTTATTTATTCAGCTTTCAGATAAATGTATACGTTTCAAGTACAAAAAAACTTTATAACTGGTCTTGATGTCTATGGTTGCAATTATCAACCAAGAAAATAAGCCAGACAATGAATCGATTTCGAAGTACTTATACTATTGAGATTTTGAGTTACTTAAGATGAAACATTTTCATAATGGATTAGTTTTACCTTTGTGTCAGCTTTTCTTTATAAACATAATTTGAAGAGTTTGGTTCCAAAACGCAATAAATCCATTTTGACAAATTTTGGTAAAAACGTGTTTTCTATACCAAGAAAGTGACAAGATGAAAACAACTATTTTCTGTTACAAACTTTCCCATAGCATCTTTAGGTTATAAAAACATAAAAAATTCAAATCCATAAGTTGATTTTCAAAGATTTATTATAAAAACAGATTATTTTTTCCACAAGTTTTTATTAAAAATGCTATAAATCTATTGAATCAATAGCCTACATAAATGTGCATTCATCTTTGCCATGTTATATTCATTTAGTTGACTAGTTGTACACACTAATTAAAAATATAAACATTAATGTTATTAATCAAAACACTTACTTTGTCATATTAAGAACCCTGTCATTGCGGTTACTTGACGTCTTCGCTTAACGTTTTTCACAGCGATCATCTGTAAAATGTTTTTGGTCCTGCTCAGTTTTTGTTGACTTTGAGTAAAATTATGGAAAGTTTTTCATAAGATCCTCTGGGGTCAATGTGTTAGCGCCGCCATTGTTTGTTTACATTGCGTGAATGGTGCGCTGTAGGATTTATTGCGTTCTGTAAAAAAGGGGGAGTAGCGTTTATCGCATTTTGGGAAACACGGCGGATATTGGATTTTGCGTAAAATTAAGAATTTACTTTTAACTACTGACTTGATATAATACTGATTTTGGCAGTAACTCATTTTTTTCAAAAATGGCGTTTATCGCGTTTTGGAACCAAACTCTTCATTTATTTTTTCACTGTCTGCCTGTCTGATGGTCTGGTCTGGTCTGGTCTGGTCTCTCTCTAGCTCCCTCTCTCTCTCTCTCTCTCTCTCTCTCTCTCTCTCTCTCTCTCTCTCTCTCTCTCTTTGGCCTTTATGATTTTGTTCCTAAATTCTCTTTATCCAAGCAAGAGTTCGGTCCTTTTTATAGGTGGATTGCCAGGCAACAGAAGGTCAAGCTCCTGTGTAAATGCTTACCGCGGCTGCAGTTATAAAGAGATCCATGTGAAATATGCTCATTATTGCTCGTAAGGACAGTCACTGATGGAAAACACCATGTCATTCAGACTTCTGTTATTGCGCCTAAGGATTTATTCATTCAATCCAAAGGGTTGCTGTGAATGCTGAGCTCTAAATGCTTGAATTTTTTATTAAAGCTCTGAAGTTTTTAGCAAAACATTTTCCTCAAACTGTAAAGTTGTTTAAATGGTTGTTTCGAGATGGGAAGGTTTTTCTAGTCATGACACAGATGCTGTTACTATCACATGATAGTAATTTAGTGTTTTTATTGATTATGCAATAGATGTGAACTATAAATGAGTTATGCAGCGTTGGTTGGGTATTTTTGTATCTGTTTGGGAACAGTCACTACAGTAGCTTGTATCGGCTATCTGCCGTGTCATGAGATAATTGGGGTTCTTCAGGGAGAGTCGTCTTATTGATCGCCTGAATTGCTTGACCAGGCTCAGTACGGCCCCTGTAGTGTATAGGGAAGCTGTCTGTGCTGTTCTGAACTTTGAACATGACGGCTAGTTGAAGGTAATTGCTGAAGAACACACTACAGAAAGATTAACAAGTCATTTACATTTTTGTACAGAGCGAAAATGCTAAATAGTAATAAGAGCATCACTTTGTTAAAGATGCCAGAGAATGCATTGAAATAATCTGTTAAATTCTTCTCTGATATCTACATAGAAGGTTTGTGGCTTTATTAAGTGCAAACATTTATCCAGATATGCTTTTTATTTGCCTTTAGAGTGAAATGGTTACCTTATTTGAAAGGGTCATGAATAGTAATAATGTTGAGCTCTGCTCTGATTGGCTGTTTCTCCTTCAGTACCTCTGCGTGTGTGTAAACAGATCTTATGTTTGAGTCTGTATCAGAAGAAGATACAGATTTTGAGGAATAATCAATTATGCAGAGTTAATAATAATGAAGAACTGTGACATCAATAGTAGAACTTCAGCCTAAACACTAGCATATAGCATTAACTAGCATATAGCGCCAACTCAGCAGACACAACTTTGATTTTAGCATTGTAACAACATTGATATTAATTTACTGTGTAATTTAATGTTGGGGTGTACATCACGACTGTAACTGTGTTATTTCACTTTATTTATTATGACTCAACTTGTATACTTAAATGTTCTGATTTCTTTGTATGAATTCAATATTTGGCTTGATGGCTACATCTGGTGGAAATTTTGTGTCCACTTAAAAAATCCCCTTACTGATAAAAATACTGATGTGTCAAATACTTATTTTCCCCGCTGTACACTCAAAGCACACCGATAGGTCAGGCATATTTAACCCAGCATATTTTCTGTCCAATATTTAACCAGCATGAGTAAAAACCCTGTTTTTTAGAGTAAATATAGAGTTAATAAAATATCCCAAAACACTGGCACAGTGTGATTATATTGAATGCAGTTGTATACTTACATTATCCCAAAAGTTCCCAAAGATTTGTAAATCCAAAGAAATGTCCTGTTTCAGATAATGGCTTATCCCTTGTAATTGTCGCCCTTTTAGTGACTATCTTCGGTAAGTCATTATGTTGGCATAAAATAATGTGATTAAACGTATAGGTTAAAACATTAATAAAAATAATAATGATATAAGAGCAGGTATTTGGTATTACATCATAAATTTGCCATAATTACCATAAACAGCATTGGAAAAAGCATAGAGAAATGATGCATGCATAACATTTTGTGTGTGCGGTCATTGGGTACTGTTCATCTTTCCCATTAGTAATTCAACTTCCCACCCAATCTGATCTCATTCTCCCTCTCTCATTGTCTCTCTGTCTGTCTGTCTTCTGCCACAGCAAAACAATGCTGAATCAGTGAGACTTACAACAACAGAGACCTTTAAAATGAATGTGAACAGCTTCAGTTTGACTTTCATATGCCGTGGTTAGAATCTATGTGAGGTTTTAAAAAATGTCCAGTGCTTCGTTCCTTTTAAAGACGTTTAACCAAAAAGAAGTAGAAGAAATTCTTAGTCATTGCAAATGAGAGCCCTCGCAATGTGGCTTAGTTTAGCAAAGCACATGCAGTTTTGGTTACATGGTAAATGAAAGGATCTTAAAACATTCTTTCTCGCTGACTTTCTTAAGTGAAGCCAGGTTGTGTCACCCGTGGACTTACAGGTCACCCGGGTAAAGAGCGATGGGTGGAATAAACCAAAGGATGGAAATGGAAAACAAAAACCCCAGAGAATTTAAAGCGCAGACTCCAGTATGTGAAGCCAGTATACGCTGGTTTGGTCACTGCAGGCTGTGATTGTTTCTTAAGAGTGCTGGCAGGTGCTTAGATTTGTGTTGTTTTATTAAGAGGCTTTTAAAGCTGTGTTTGGCGAGTGTACAGGGTCACAGCGCTCTCAGAGTTTAGATTTTTTTTTGTTGAAAGAGCAGAATATGAACTGGTTGTGCAGACGGTCCGGGTCTATTTTGGTGAAATTGTAAATGGTGCAGCTATTTTACTTTCATGTTTATGAGCTTTGTAAGTTAAACATGCGTTTGCTAAACACGTGCCTCAGGATTAGGAGCAATAAACAGCAGTACAGAGAGCAGGTGTACTGCTTAAATATAAAGACATTCTGTATATTATTAGGGCTGTCAAAATTAACGTGTTAATAACGCATTAACGTAAATTAATTTTAATGACACTCATTGTTCAATGTGCAATTAACGCAGCATGCAATTTCTGACTGACACATCTGAAGCATGCACACACAATGTGCGCCACCCCGATATATGCACACATATAGATCGAATTACAGTTTTAAAAATATCTGTTTTGAGAAGAATTCATGCAGATATAATCTGTTATATCTTAAGTGAATGTTTGGTTAACTGTTGGGAAAAATATCTGATATGTAACATTATATTAGATCCTTGAATTATACAATAGTAGATCTTAAAACTGTCTCGCCCTAAATGTCAATCAAACAATAAAAGAAAGAAAAGTTGAACATATATTGATATAGCTTTTGACTTTATGTGTGCTAAATCTATTAGTTTTACAGTGATTTTAAGGTATGGATGCTATGATTTTGTTTTTGAATCTTAAAAAATCTTCAACTGGACTCTTTCACTAATAATAAACACACATTTGCATAAAGCATCCATATTTCATCATATTTCATAAGCATCCAATGAGACATACAGACCCAGTTCCTGCAACCGTGAAGGTCATCACACCGCTGATCTACTGACCGTCCTTCTACGAGATGCCAAGCTGATGCCTGACCAGCGACCACCGGCGGAACCAGTTTAATTCGCTTAGCCGTTCGCATACCCCGATTATTTATATATATAAATATATATGTATCTCTCTCAAGGGTTTTTTCCCTCCTAGGAGTTTTCCCCCTGGACTAGCCAGGAGGGTTTTTCTCCTAGGGGGTTTTTTCATCCCCTGGAGAGTCCGCCACCTTTGGCTTAACTTACTACTTTACCGTATACGTTACATTATTACTATGCTCGTTTTTCTCGGTTTCATATACTTCTATTAATGTAAAGCTGCTTTGAAACAATTAACTATTGTGAAAAGCACTATATAAATAAAATTGAATTGAATTGAATATTTCTTCATGCCCATGTTGATTAGAGTATTAAAAACTTGATAAGTGTTTTAAATGTGCGATTAAGTTGCGATTAATCACAAGTTAACTCATGATAATCATGCGATTAATCTAGATTAAATATTTTAATTGGTTGACAGCCCTAGTATAAATGTTTATATGTTAACAATCACAGTAACTTTCACTCATACACACACATGTAATGTTACATTTTTACAGTATCATGCTGTATCTTGCAACAAGTATACAGCCTGAAACTGAGGCTAAGTTTACATTTTATAACAAGTTACTTTTGCTACGGTTACACCTGGCATGCACACTACTATGGAGTTGTTGTTTCCCGAAACCGGAGACTTTTGTAAACGCTGCAGACTCTGTTATAGTTTGAAAACTCTGAAATGGAGATGAAACAGAGACCTGATTCCTCAAATTTACTCTCTGATTGGGTCTTCTGGATTATTGCATATCCTTTCCAATCATATGACCATTACCCTACTGAAAGATGACAATTGCCAGCCACAATGACCAAGTAAATAGTAACATGGAGACTAAACGGCAGGCTTTGCAGAATTTCAGCTGAAATTATGGTTTGCGCTGGTACAAGCTGTTAGTAAATCTGGCCCTTAATGGGGCATACACACCAAACACGAGTTCAATGATTTGCACGAGTAGATTACATACAAAACCAATGCAAAGATGCGATCAGACGCATCCTCGCGCGGGGCAATGCGAATGACGCAAATTGCGTGGCGCGATTGCCGCTAAAACACGCGCTATTAGCCTCAAGCACGCCTTGGCGCAAGTTGAAAATAAGTTAAATCCCACAAGCAATAAAGAGCGAGCAATGCGATGCTACGCATTTGGTGTGTACATAGCATAAAGGATAGTTGTTCGTACGTCCTATGGTGTAGCCGCACCGGCGTAGAATATGCGTCGGTTTTTATATATATACTTCGATGACCAGTGTTGGGAAAGTTCACGTTTTACATGAACTAGTGCAGTTCACAGTTCACAAATTTTAAAATGAACTAGTTCACTTCATAGTTCATATTTCAAAAATTTGAACTAGTTCACAGTTCCAAAAATGAACTAATTTATAGTTCTTTTTTCCCATATTATAAAAAAAAAGATTGCCATTATAGCCCATATAACCACAGACAGCAATTATTTTATCAGTTTTAACACTGAAGCTAAATGCGTCAGATTTCATCTTCATCATATCCAACTTTTAATCCTTATCCAACCATGTTTTACATTAGCATTGACTGTCTTTTAATTTTTGTATTTGCTTGCACATACCTTGAAAGGCTAACGTTAGCCGGTGTTTCAAGGGGGTTTTCCGGGCAAAAAGCGCTGCAAGGCATCGCGTATAGGACCACCGCACGTGCACGTTAAATAGCGTGAGTTTAGTCAAAGTCTATTTCAAGATCCAGAATATGCGTTAGCAGCCTAACTTATGTTAATCGTTAACCGTTTAGGACAAATATAATGCTATTTAATGTTAAATTATGTGAGTGTCGCGGCAGGGATTTGGATTTCAGCAGCGTCCAGTCAGTGTTGTATTGATGACGCATGCAGCCTGGTGGCGGTGTTGCCAGATTGGGTGTTTTTCACATTAAGGCCCGTTTACAATGTGTTTTAACCGGGTTTTTGCCTGGAAGACTCTATAGAAATCTGGTACCCTATTGAACTGAGAGCGCGTGCCGTTCACAAGCACCAGAATGAACGAGTTCACAATAAGTTCATCAGGCAGTAATACAGTACGTTCAGTTCACGTTCGCTCAAAATATGAACGCGTTCATGAACTTTCGTTCAATGAAGTCGTTCAGGCACAACACTGTCGATGACATGCAAACACACATGCAGACCGCTGGTAGGCAGTATCCATGTGTGTAACCACAGTAGCAGCATGACCGTCAATGAAGAAGCAGCTTGGCAAGTTAACCCACAAACGAAGAAGAAACAGCAACTTGTTGTGTATGTTTTAAATTGACCAGCAGTGATGGATGTAAATAAACAGCGATTTTGTTGCATTAAGTTAAATCACTCCTCAATTTCACCCATCTTTGTTCTCACCTTTGCAAACGGAAATACCTATGTCGCAGTTTTTTTACCTGACAGGGGGTTCTAGTCGACCAATCACAGCGCTTGTGGTCTGCATAGAACTGACGCGTTGTTAAAAATTTGGCGAGGTAAACGTCAGACTACACAGAGGCTACGGACAATCTACGGCGTAGACCTTACGCATGACTATAAATTGGACTTTAGACTCTCTTTCTCCCTCTTTCTCACTCTTTTCTTCTTGTTCACACCCTCTCTCTCACTTTTCCCCTTGCACTCTTATGCAGGGTTCACACCAGATGCGTTAGAGGTGGCAAGCGCGAGTGATTTACATGTTAAGTCCATGCAAAGACGCGAATAGACATCTTGCAGCGCGGCGCGGATGGCGCATTCTGCGTGAATTGAGTGTTGCCGCGGGAAACGCGTGAGTTGAAAAATCTGAACTTGGCGGATTTCTGCTTCACGTTAACCAATCAGGACCTTGCTGTAGTAGTGACGTGATTACAGGAAGCAAGCAGAGTCTCAGCGGAGTCGCAGAAGCCCCTCCCATGATGTGAATTTCCGCATGAATGTCTCGAATGAATAGAATTTCACGCACGAATGAAGCGAGTAAACTAAAAATGTTCAAGCGTTCAACTACACGCGAATAATGCGTTTTTTGCCGCCTCTGCCGCAGCTGGTGTGAATGCACCATTAGACATTTGGCTCACATCGTTTGCCTTAAACCATGCCCGACTGTCCCCACTTCCCCACAGGCTTGCACTCACACTGTACTTTTTCGATCCGAACATGCTTTCGTTATTAGGATGCAACTCAGGCGATTTTACACACACACTGTGCATTCTGTATCCGACCCAAAGCAAACCACCCGAGTCCACCTCTGCAAGTGGGCCGGGGCGTGCCAAACCGTGCCTGGGCATGGTACAGAGAGCTCACAGTAGTCAAACGAACCAGGCTTTGGGGGTCAAACGTGCTCGGGCACAGTTCGGTTTGGATAGTGTGTGTGCGCCCTAAGTCTCTCTGTCTTCCTCTCTCTCACTCTTTCTCCATCCCTATTTCTCTCTGAAACAGCATTGGGAAATATTACTTTATTCAGATCTAAATCACTTCATTCAGAGTATTTTCTGTAAGTGATGGTTCAGGAAAGTCGGGGATTTAAACCTCAAGCTCCAAGTATTAAACTCTGGCTCACTACTGACAATTTTTTCCTGGCAGACATTTAAATAGGCAAATGAAAAATCAAATGAAAAGTCATATGTACAGCATAGGGACAGAACATCTTAGACACTTCAGGGTGGTTTCTTCTTTTGTGGACTTACCCATCATTAGTGCAGTCATACGGCACTTGCAATTTATTGTAAACAGAATGGTTAAAATCTTACTTTTCTTTTTGCAGGTAAATTGCAGTCTTGTTTAAGTACTTCAAAAAATACCTTTACTGTCATTTTAGTATTTTAATTATGATAAGCTTGAAACATTGAAACAGATTCAGAGTAGCTTTAATAACACTGATAGACATGCTTATATATAGCTCAGGAAAGCTTAACCTTTCTCTTAGCATGAATCTAAACCTCTTACTGCTAAGTTTTGTGTGGGTTTCTTGTTAATTGGTGACTAATTCACACCATTCACAAACACACAGAGACGGCAACCTCTCCCACATCACCAATCCTCCAGATCCTCGACAGTTTTTCAGTGCTCTGTGTGAAACCTGTGAACGTGAAAGCTAAACTCAGGCATTAGGAGGAAAAGAGGTCTGTGAGAATATTCTAGAAATTTCAGAGTTGGTGACTCAGCGTGTAATCACTTTGGATGACGACAATTATACTCTCAGACATCATTGCTGTTATTCAGGGCAATGATCGTGAGTTGATAACTTTATTACCATGTAAGAAGGATTTGACAGAGGGCAAGCTTGTTCTAGGTCCTGTGGCCGCTAATGAGATCATGCCGTTTTTTGCCTTAAGGTTGTTTTCCATCCCACACATTGAACTGACTGTTCTCTTGGCAAATATCCACAAAGAACATGTATATAATAAATGTGTTTGCCGGTCTGGCCGAATAGTGTTTTGGGATGGATTTGGTGATTTGATGACGGCGTGACTTCAGAGAATAAAATAATTAAGGGAGATAAAACATGTCATCTGGTCTTATGAGCACATGGAAAGAAAGAAACCGCAGAAACTTACAAATCATCTTACAATAGTTCTCTGTTGTCTTCATAGAAGCTTAAAGTTCTCACAGCGTCATCCACACCTCACCAAACACTCATGATGTTTCTCCACCAGAACAATCACCTTTATTATCATCACAGATAGTCTGTTCATTGTTTATTGTTCAGTAGAACAACAAAGGCATTAGGCCGTAGAATCTCATGAAGAAGAAAAATGATGTCACAATGAAATGAGCAGGCACTTGAGTTTCATGATGCATACATTACACATGGTCACCAGAGGTGGTCAGTAGTGAACAGTGTTGGGGCAAGTTACTTTTAAAAGTAATGCATTACAATATTAAGTTACTCCAAAAAAGTAACTAATCGCTGTAATGCTGGTTACTTTTTAATTACTTTTGCGTTACTTTTTCTTGGCTGAGGCTTGATCTCTTTCAGGCCTTGCAGGTGTTTTTATGACTGAAAAGTTCTGCATTAAGAAATTGCATATTTCATCACAAAAATGTCGAGCTCTGGCCTGCCATTTCAGTTTTTGACGCATACTATAGAGTGCACAATGTGATACGTTTAGTTTAATTCAGTACATATTTTTTTATCAAATTAATTAAACTAAAAAAGTAAGTTGCATTACTTTTTTAAAAAGTAACTCAAATATTAATGTGTACATTTAGAAAGTAATGCGTTACTTTACTCGTTACTTCAGAAAAGTAATATTATTACGTAATGCACGTTACTTGTAATGGGTTACCCCCAACGCTAGTAGTGAAGTACTTTTACTTTGTACTTTAGTACATTTGTTACCCTGGACCACAAAACCAGGCAGTGGCGGATCTACGGGTGGGCTTGGGTGAGCGTGGATTGACAGCTTGCCCACCCATTCAGATCCATAGAAATAGATTATGCTTAACCCTATTAGACCACGAGTGCACTGCAAAAAACGACTTTCTTACCAGCCTGATCTCACGAATTTCCGTAGTCACAGAATTTTTGCTACTTTTTCTGTGGCATTCTCACGGATCTCCGCATTTTTCCCTGGCACGGACTGTCTTTTTCCGTGGCATTCTCAAGGATTGGTTACTCAACTGTTTTGTCCTATTTCCTTACCATTGTCGCTTTGGTTTAGGTATAGATTTACATACAGTAAAATGACATCCTTACCCAAACCCAACTCTAACCCCAATGCCAGGCGACAATTGTTTAAAAAAATATAAAAGAATAAATCAGAAAAATAGTCTAAACCAATAGTTACATACTAACGCAAACACCAAATCTAATCCTAAACCGAAGCGAAAATGGTTTGAAAATAGGAAAAAGCAGTTGAGTAACCAATCCGTGAGAATGCCACGGAAAAAGACAGTCCATGGCAGGGCCACGGAAAAATGCAAAGATCCGTGAGAATTCTGTGACTATCCCACGGAACTTTGTGAAATCACATTGCTCTTTTTTTGTCTTGTTTTTTAGTACAAATATATAAAAAAAATCTTAAATCAAGATGCATTTTCTTGATGAATAAAATGACCTGTTTTTTTTTTTTTGTTTTTAGACAAAAATATAACATTAACATAAAGAAAAAAAATCTTCAAATAATAATCTTGAAAAAATTCTCACCCCATTGGCAGATATTTTTGCTTGTTTTAGTTAAAGATTCACTTAAATTGTATATTTTTGTCTAAAAACTAGATTTTTGTTGTTAGGTCATTTTGCTTATCAAGAAAATACATATTGAATTAAGAATTTTTTGATATATTTTTTTCTAAAAACAAGATAAAAATACTATTTAAGAAAGTATTTTTTGCAGTGTTTTGACAACCGACAAATTCTACCAATTGCTATTCATTAATCCGTAACTCATCAACCATTTGTGCTATCAAAAAATCTAAATTGTTCTTTAAAGAAGACAAATTGTGCTTTTGGCAATATATGGTTTATTACGGCAATTTCTTGCTTTCCGTCTGCCAAATCGCTGCTGTTTTCTGGAGAGCTAAAGGGGTTGATTTGAACAGTATAGAGCGCATTAGATTACACTGCACTGCAGCAGAGAGCAGATTCGAGTAAAGGGAGTAAAAATGGCAGTGGGGTAAAGAAAAGCCCGTAGAAATAAAACCTGTGTACACCAATAACACTAAAGTTGACTGGCTCAGGACTCGATGGCCCGACTGTTTCAGTTGATTTTCAGTAAAGCAGTGTTGATTTTTTTCACTTCTGGGTCTTCTATGTTTCAGAACCCGGCAATGCTTAGGTAAGCCATGGGTGTTTAGTTAGGTTAAATTAACCCAGGAAAGACTTGCGCTTAAAAACTGAATTTAAGGTGTGTTTCTTGCAAAACTCACAGTATACAATCAGATATATTTCAGAACAATATATCTGAATGTATACTGTATGATCTGAACTTTTCTTTTTGTGTTTGGAGACAAATAAGGCTTTAAAACAACATAAAAGTGAGTAAATAATGAATACTGAATTCACATTTTCCCATGTGTAATGTCCCAAATACAGTTACCGAAAAATACAGTAGTAAACAGATACAAAGCATTGTTTACTAAGCACGGTATGCAGTGTTGACATGGAATTAAAACACTTAAAAGTTTCCTATCTACCTTTACAGATATTTCATTTGAATTTGCCATACATCTGTCATTTTTTCCTCCCAGTTAAGGCAGGTTGAAAAAAACAGTATGATGCAAATTTTTCCGGCCCACCCAGATTTTTAGAGGCCCATCCATCATACTGTACACTTTCTGCCTCCCTCACTGGTCACATGGGTATATTTGTAGCCAAAACATTGTTTGGGACAAAATTATCATTTTGTAAATTTTCTACTGTAAATATATATTTTTTTTATTTATCATTAATAATATGGTTTGCTAAGGACTTAATTTGGACATCTTTAAAGCCAATTTTGTTGCACCCTTAGATTCCAGATTTTTTTTAAATAGTTGTATCTTGGCCAAATATTGTCCTATTTAAAAGCTTTTTTTTCAACTTTCAGAATCTCAATTTCCAAAAGGTAAATGTTTTAAACATCCTTGCTTTTCCAAGCTTTTAGTGGGTAAAAACAGATATCAGGGAACAACTTCTTTTTTTGAAACCGAAAAAATTGCATCCATCCTTTACAGAAGTAATCCACACGGCTCCAAGGGGTTTATAAAGGTCTTCTGCAGGTTATCAATGTGATTTTGTTCAAAAAGTATCTATATTTCAAACATTATAATAAAAACTAGCTTCCGGTAACGACTAATTATTATAGTTTATACATTTTAAAATAGATATTTTTCTTACACAAGCTCACCGATTACATGCAGAAGACCTTTACTAACCCCTTGGAGGTTAACTAAATTTATTACACGGCTCTCTGGAATGCTTGATTCTCATTGGTCAGTTGAGACATTTGCAGGTTCGTTCTTTTCAAATAATAACCGCTCCAAAGTAATAACGCATAGCCGGCACTACTTGTACGATTTAAAATCGCTCCGCGCCAATAAAGATTACTGTTTGGCGCCATCTTGTGACAAACACTGGACAGCCACAATTAAGAATGGACAATTTTGACATTAATTTTAACATGTACGGAAAAAAACAAAACATTTAAACAGTGGATAGAAGAACGAACAACAACAAGACACAGAGAGCTTACTGAGACTGAACTTGACAAAATAGAGCATGACAGCTACGAAGCCAACACACAAAAAAATACAGAATGGGCATTAAAACTTCTCAAAGAAAAAAATTGAAAACAGACAAGTATGAAGCAGAGGATCTTAATAAGGTATAACGATCATTTTATACATCTGTGCAAAGTTTCATTGAAGGATAAAAATGTTAATTTAAAACAAATATGCCAATAAAATGTTTCAAATTCATATTCATGCCCAGGTTTTTTTTCTTATTTGGCAAGTAGCCGTGTAATAAGCGGGATAATGTAGAGGCAGCCGGTAGTTATCGGGAAATAAGCCCCTTCAGTGTGATACAAGACCCTCCGCTTCGCGTCGGGTCCTGATCACACTGTCAGGGCTTATTTCCTGATAACTACCGGCTGCCTCTACATTATCCCTTACGTAGTGAAATAAAAGCATGTTGTGAAGTTTTTCAAAGTAAGACCCTCCCAAGTATACTTTTTATAATTTTTCTTGTAACTTTATTGTTTGTGACTGATTAAAGGATTTGTAAAAGGAGTACAAAGCATAGACAAACTATTGAAGAAGACCTAAGTGCAGAAATCAATTGGGCAATTCAATGCAAATGTTGTCGACCTCATCGTGAAAGGTTTTACCCACAGTTTTTAACCATATGGATATCTCAGATGTCAATATTTGTGGTTTAAATACCCATGAAAAGTCTCTGTTAAAGTTTTAAAGCAGGTTTTTTCCATGGTTAAGTAAGAGCAAATTTTAGAATTGTCACGTCCATTTAAAAACAGAAATTCAAATAAATATTAAATGTTTTTTGAAGAGCTGTCCTTTCTGCATTACTTGGGTATTATTGCATCTGGTTTGTGCCTTTTAATTCACAGAATTCCTACAAAGTATGCTGTCTCCTGAATATTTGTCCTTTTTTGTCACATCCATAACGCATGCATGTTTCCTCATCTAAAACAGAAAACATGAGTATAGACTGATATTTTTCTCAAGTCTGGACTCTATTATTATTATTATATTTCAACTTTTGAAATCTCACATCTACAATGCTGGAATTGCTTGTTTAATCTGGAAAAGTAGATTTCACATTAGTTCTCTTTGTGTAAAAGCCTTCAGTTGTGTGATGTGTGCTTGGCCTTTTAAAACAGCCGTGACAGCGAAGCATGACATCTCCACAGCACATAATCTCTGTTAATCCACTGTTAAGACACACCCAACAAGGATAATTCACTTCGATCCAACCAGAAGCTGAGAAATTGAGGGAAGATGGGAAAACACGGCTACAAGGTCATAAAACCGTGTAAAAAAGACAAAGACGATAAAGAACGAGAGATTAATGTAAAGGTCATGAAAAGCAGAGGTACGAGAAAGAGATATTACAAAGCATTTCATCCAGACAGGATAAGGCAAAGGAATGCTGAAGTCAGCAGCACAGAGGAATTCTGGGTAATGGGAGGAGGACGGTTTTAATGTGATTTAAAGGTAGAGTTTTGTCACACACACACAGAAAGATGGACGATGATTTTGTATTTCACCCCCGTTTGTCAGATTTATACTTGATTGGCTGTAATGTGGTTTGGAGGGCTGACTCTTAGATTTCCTGTTGAGAAACTAAGAGTAATCGTGAGTCACCATGCAAGACATGGCAACTTGCCTTGCCTTACTGTTGATGGATATGCTTTCTTTAATACTTCTCTCTGTCTCTCTTTTACAGCTCTCACAGAAGCCGATTTACCCAAGGTTCACGAGTCGCCCAGCGTTCGAAACAAACCTAAATCTGACGCTCCTGTTTCTCTGGCCAGCTTCATCATCGTCATCATCAGTCTGTGGCTACAGCACTGCCTTACCTGAAAGACCCCAAACACACACAAAGATCACACAGAGGTTCATGTTACAGAGAAATGTCTGGCATATTTCACCCTAAAGTCAAAAGAAATAAGACAATGAAATGTTTTCATAGAAAAAATACATGAAAAAAATTCGAAAAATAAATAGTGTCACTCACTGAACCTCAGATTATCAGATTTGATCATATCGGCTCATTAAGTATCTAGGAGACATTACTTTATGATTAATATTTGAAAGCAATAAGTAAAATTAGATACATTCTCCTGATTCACATGAGACATACTTAGACATCTGCGTCAAAGTTGGTTTTTATATAAAATTTAATACATACCTACCTATGTTGACATTTTTTTGTTTTTCATAGATGCTATGGCACTTTACATTATATTTCATATTTCACTTATATTTCATATATTTCATATTTTATGCAATATACACTCTAAACAATGCTTGGTTATTTTAAACCCAGTGTTGGGTCAAAAAAGAACACACCCAGCCGTTGGGTTAAAATAACCCAAAAAAGTTTATATTTGGGTTAAAGATGCAGTGTGTAAATTTTAGTGGCATCCAGTGGTGAGGTTGCGAATTACAACCAATGGCTCAGTTAACTGCTCACCCTTTGCATTTAAAATGCATAGAGAAGCTACGGTAGCCACCACCAGACAAACATGTCATCTTCGGAGACAGCTTCGTAAAAAAAAAGTTTGTCCGTTAAGGGCTTCTGTAGAAACATGGTGGCACAAAATGGCGACTCTCATGTAAGGGGACCCTCGGTGTATGTAGATAAAAATGTCTCATTCTAAGGTAATAAAAATATAATGGTTCACTTTAAAAGGTCTTTATACACCCCTGATAATATAGTTTTGTATATTATTTTGCATTTCTGTCAAGAGATCCCTCTAAAAATTACACACTGCACCTTTAAAAACCAACATTTTTGGTTGAAACAACTAATCATGGGTAAATTACAACCCAGCGGGTTGGGTTCATCCTTTTTTGACCCAACGCTGGGTTAAAAAATAACTTTTTATTTTTTTCGGGGTGGAATATGACTCGGACATTTCTGGCGAGGTTCACCAGTACATGTCCTAAAAACTCCCATCTGTTCTTATGGACAACTCGGACAAACGGTGTTGTCTGGGGTTTTAATGTTAGAAATCTTTGCAGGTTCATATATATTATCAGTAAAATCATCACCCTCTCCATCTTTCTGGGACTGTGGAATGCATGACGAAATTTGTGCATCTGTGGCAACATCGCTTACGAGCAGACAAGAGCAAAGAAAATAAAAGACTGTCTGCACATCCGCAAGCAACGTTCCCATCACTCACAGGCGTAATGTTACTGAACCAAACAGAACTATGAATGATATGCACATTGTAGTATGTAAATACTTTAGTTTGGACTGGCGCTGAATTTATGGGACAACGAATGTTTAACTGAAGAATCACACAGGAATTTTGTGAACATTTTTATAGCTCTCGCCAAAATCTATCCCTTCTGTACACACACACACACTCACAAACACACATACATAATTGTCATAAAATAAATCTTACAAAGTGTCGGCAATGCCTTGGGCTTTGCACGGAAAAGCTTTAAAGTGCTTCAAATATCTCTTTAATGCATGAATCTCGTGTCCCGCTCCTAAAGGGTCAGCGTCCTATGGAGTTTTGAGTGCTTTCAGGTGGGTTTGATCAGGGTTGGAGCAAAACTCTACGGGACGTTTGACCTCCAGGAACCAGACTGGACTTCCCTGCTTTAACACATAAAACTAATTTGTATCCCCCTCCATCCATCACCTTTTGAAGTCCCCCTTAGTTGATTGTTTTGTCCTTTATAGCTTATCTTTGATCATCAAAATGAAAAATATTTTTTAAGAAAGCTCAAATGTAGCTGTACGCCCTTGCTTCGTTCCATGAATATGCAAATTAGTCTCCGCCTCCAGTCAATCAGACCAGCTTGGACTACCGTTTGACATGATTGGTTTCAAACAGGGGTGGTTTAAAAACACATTTTTTGGACCTGCTTTTGGTAAACTGAAATTGACCGAAGAATTTGCACATGATTTGTCTTATGCTGCGTTCACACCAGCTGCGGTAGAGGCGTCAAGCGCGAGTGATTTCAATGTTAAGTCAATGTGAAGATGCGATTCAGCCTCATTCGAATTGGTGCGAATAGAGTGTTGCCGTGGCAAACGCAGGAGTTGAAAAATGTGAACTTCGCCAAAAAAACCCGCCGCGTTAACCAATCAGAAGCTTGCTTTAGTAGTGACGTGATTACAGGAAGCGAGCGGAGTCGCAGAAGCCCCTCCCATGACGCGAATTTCCGCGTGAATGTCTCGATGACTAGAATTTCACGTGCAAATGAAGCGAATAAACTCAAACTTTTCAAGCGGCAAACTAGGCGCGGTAGGCACGATTTTGACGCCTCAAACGCGGCTGGTGTGAACCCACGGTTACAGCATATTAATAACAAAACCTTCATCTGACGGGAATTTGTACATATTTTACCAGTTGGGCTAATTTGAATGATTTCATACAATTTTTAGAAATAAAAACAAACATGATTCCTAACCCTGCCCCTAATCGCAACGTCACAGCAGCGCAAAAGCAAATTGAACAAAAAAAGTTTGGTCGTTGGTAGTAGACATTCATACAAATTAGCGACATAGATACAAGGAGAATTTGAATTTAGATTTTCACCACAGGGGGACTTGAACTTAACATTAAGCTTTTATTAAATATGACTTTAGTATGTAGATTATTTACCCTGTCAATAGTTTTGCGAATTTGATGAAAGTATATTTGAAATTGCACTAAAGTTAACTCTTAAGTTTAAAACTAATTCTCGCAGATGTGTGGTACAGGATTTTTCACGAATGTTCTGTAATGTGTGATGGAAAATGTAAAAAATGCAGAAAAAAGGGGTTTAAAAACCCATATAAATATGCAGAATGCTTTTCTTTTAAAAATACTGAACTTAAAGCAAAGCGATGCAAAAAGATTTAGAGATACCAAATATTTTCTATAATGGCTTCTTTAGCAGTTTGCTCAAACACATTTCTATTGCCTGTTGTATGTCAACATTTAAGAGTCAGTATTAAAACATTAATTTAGTTCTTATACGTAAGCAAAAAAGGTTGAATGAATCTGTAAGCTGTTTTATATGTGTTTGTTGTTCTTTGTTGCACATGATCTGCTATATTTTAATTTCTCCTATCTGTTTTTATAAACACGTACAAAATCATACATTTGTAAACATTTGCAAAATAACCAGTTAGCCTTCGAAAACAGGTACACCCAGGGTGCGAATTACAACTAATTTTACTAAAGGAAGGGTTTGGAGGGGGAATAAAGTGTACAGAACTGTAAGCAATACGCCACGAGTGGCCGTGCCATTTACCACAAGTAAGGGCATTATTAGGCACCATGCAAAGGAGCGTCTTTTTAAACAAAAGTTAGCTTGCAAATGAGGTCGAGTGCCTACTTCATCTTGGTGCCAAACTGACACATCAGCTGCATTTCCATTACCCTTCAAATTGCGCAAATTAACATTGCGAATTGAAAATACGGCTAATGGAAACACGTCAATTTAGCAAAACTCCCATATATTGCAAAAAAGTTTTTACACTCACATGAAGTAGTTTTTCAGGCAATTCGGAAGAGGTATATATTTGCAAAACAAAATATGGCATTTCTAGGTCATCTGATGCAAGTAAGTCACATAATTATTATTTGAAGATGATGCTGTATGTACTAAAACCTCCAAGAAATACCTCAATACGTGTCTGCTAACAAGTATAAGAACCATTCCTTGCCAATAATGTTTGGATAACACTCTTACGGCACATTCACATGGGGCGTAAGCGTTAACGCTTAACAGAAGGCTTGTCTGAAGCGTGGCCAACAGCCAATCACAGTGGCCGCTACACATGCTCCGTTCTTTCATAAACGTAATTGGCTGGCTCTGTCTAGGTAATTTGCATAAGGCAATCTGATTGGGTGACGCACACGTTGCCGCTTAAAAAGTTGAGAAATGTTCAACTTCTGCCGCGAGCAACGGCACTGACGCGGCGCCGACGGATCCACAATTCAGTTCGGCAACGCATGACGTCACCCATTAAAAGTGAATGGGAAGCGTTAACGCTGACGCCCCGTGTGAATGCGCCGTTAAGGTTCGGTTAACTCATTTGGTTAAAAATAATGCCTAGTTTGGTGGATGTGATATTAGTAAAGCTACCAACAACAGTCGATGTAACGTTTGGAGTGACTTATTGCAAGAGGATATCGCATATCATTGGTTAATCGAAACGTCTTTTAACAACATTTAGAAAATAACATTAAAGTTTTGCGCAAATTTGCAATGGAAATGCAGCTATTCAGATATTGGAAAAATTGCTTTTGTCTAATGACGTAACCATAGAAAAATATTAATATTATTTTAATATTATTTTAGAAAAATATTAATATTATTTTAGAAAAATATTAATATTATTTTAATATTATTTTAGAAAAATATTAATATTATTTTTCTCTAGTAAATCACACACAAGATAATTTTAAATTCAAATGCACACAGTTAATGTCCTCCTAAATGTATTGTGTAATTCGCACACTGGATATATGCCAATGTAAATTCACAATTTTTACATCAGTGCAGCACAACTGTTGTTTTTATGGCTGAGAAGGGAATTGAGATTACAGATTGTTTGCTGTGGTTTGTTTGATCGTTGTCTGGTTGGAATTGAATGAATACAGCTACTGAAGACCTACAGTATCAGAAACACAGCGCATGTAAAGCATTGGTTAAATAGCTAATAAAGTGATTCTCTACTCGTTTCTCAAACCTGGTGACTATTTGGTTGTTTCGGTCCCTCTAAAACTGAAAAAAAAAGTTTGATTTAGCATTGAGGCCTGGCGTAGCTGAAGCCAATACTAGGCCTTAGTTCAATTAAAGGGATATTTCACCCCAAAATAAAAATTCTGTCATCATTTTCTCATCCTCATGTTGTTGTAAACCTGTATGAATTTTTTTTCTGAAGATATTTTGATAAATGATGGTAAGCACACAGCTGATTGTAATCATTGACTTCTGCGGTATAGGAAAAACAAATATGTACCCTCAACTGTGTTCAAGATATAATCATCATTTATCACAATACTTCCATAATATTTTTTTTCTGTGAACTATCCCTAAAAGATGTTTAAGCATCTTTTATAAACATGCCTTAGAAAAAGACCTAACTTGAGACAAATCAACGGCACGGCTGTATTTTAAAGGTATTTTCAGTTGAGACAGCTCAAACATGTGTCTTAGTCTAGGACTAGCCTTAAGCCTTGTCTGTGAAACCGGTTGTCCGAGTATTAAGAATATTTGGTTGAGATGTTTAGACCTCATCTTAATCTTTTGGGGACTGGAAAGGCTAAAAAAATTAGTAAAATAATAAATAAAAAAACTAAATTATTCAGTCATTGATAAAGATTTGTGTTTTGTATCCTTGTATAGCCAACGCTATCTTGCGAGAATTCGTACATATTTTATGAGTTGGCTAATTCATATTATACCACGGCGCTGTTGAATGCTTTATTCTGATTGGTTGAGAAATGTTCCATGGGTGTTGATTATATTTCAATAACCGCACACCTAAAATGTCTTTAAAATAGGCACCAGAGCCATATTTTTGGTAACATTAGTATGAGCGGAATAATTGACTCCGGTGCTTTGAATTGTATAACTGTAATTGAATGCTGTATAACCACCTTGGGTGTGCATTATTTTTTTACAATTCAACGGCCCGTCATCAATTATTCCTTACTTTATTTATACAACCACATTCGTAAGTTTTGGTACAATTTGCCTTGACCCCTGTCAGGGGCAGAGCCAGACATTGTAGACATTGGGGGCTTAGCCCAAATCTATGGGTTTCAAATAGGGATGGGACGATAACCGGTTTCACGATTAACCACGATAAAATGTCCTGATGGTTAGTCTTATCGTTTAGATTTTAATTATCATTACAACCATGTTTGATTACCGTGATTTAAAAAACTCGCGTTAAATCCTGTCCAGCCAGAATCAGTTTGACGCAGGTGCACATGCAACATAGTTTTTTGCACAAGAGAAGGAATAAGGAATAATGTATTGTATTCATTCTCTGTAAATTTATTAGACAGATTTATTTTTTTTACCACAGAAATAATTTCAGGGACATGAAATATTAAATTGTGATTTTCAAAAATAAATCTTGTTCAAACGAAACCATGATAACATTGATAACCGTGATAACTTTGGTCACTATAATCATGATATGAATTTAATAATGATGATAATATGATTTTAATACCGTTCCATCCCTAGTTTCAAAGCATGGTCCAATGCTTATCTTTTCCTCCATTTACGGCAGCTTTATAAAGTAACATTTTTTAAATCCTATCTTATCCTATTTTTGGATAAGAGAAGTTGCGGTGTCATTGTCAAAATTTGTTGTGTTGCAGTTTCAAAGTGACAATACAGAGAACACAGCAAGGGATTGTCATTTTGAAACTGTAACATGACGGATTTTGACAATGACACTTTAACTTCTCTTATCCAAAAATAGGCAAAATATGTTTGCTGTAGGCTAATCCAGTAACTATCCAGCTACATTGCGAATTTCAGAGAAATGCATATGGACAAAACATAAGCTGCCTAAGTCAGTGGTTCTCAAACTTTTTCCGCGTGCTGCCCCCCTTGTGTACGATGCATTCTTTTGCGCCCCCCCCCCCAAATAAAATTTATGACAAAAAACTGTTCTAAAATGTAACATTTTAATTAAGCAAAACATATGAAATTATACAAAGTAGTGCTGTTGGTTAGTAGCCTTATTTTCTTAGTTTAATTACACAGAATTCATGATAAATGAATGTATTTTATAAAATGTCATAAAACTGGGGCCCCCCTGGCACCCAGTTTGAGAACCACTGGCCTAAGTAACTATTCTCACTTTCTTACTTCTGATGTCTTAAAAAAGTAAATCGTATATTCATCTATAAAAAAAATGGATATGTGCAATGAGCAAGGTTTTTTCAAAGTTTTAATTCACTGCAATTAAATGTACTTTAAATACAACGTTACCAACGACAGTGTGCAGCAGAACAGGCAGACTAGATCAGAGCGCTAACATTAGCTGTTAGCCATGCAGATAATATATCAGTTGACGCTATTTAACAGTATTTACATCACATAACTATAAATATACACTTTTACAGTAATAACAAAGGGACTGTAATAATAAAGACACTTTGAAAATGCGTTTACTGTGGGGAAATTCAGCATATTAATTTGCCCTCAACTTGCATCTCTCATTCGTTTTCACTAGAGTGGGGGACCGGAGAGTTTAAAGCTGAATGCCGCCATCTGAAAAGTTTCGGGGCTTTTGACAAAACATTCGGGGCTTGAGCCCCAGAAGCCACCCCCTCGCTCCGCCCATGACCCCTGTGACGTTGGGGTTAGATGCATGGTTAGGGGTATGGTTTTGTTCTTTTGTTTTCATGAGAATTGTAAGTTTTTGCACGATTAACTTCGTTTGAATTAGCCAACTTGTAAAATATGTATGAAATCTCGTGAGATCAAGCTGGTATAGCTCAATCAAGCATTGCATTAGCATCACTGAAGGTCGTGGGTTCGATCCCAGGGCATGCATAAATGTAAACAACAAACTTGTCTATTGTTTTATGTTTACCTATGTGTGTTAGATAGGGCATTTTGGGATGTGTAACGTACCAAAGAGAAAGAGAGGAAATTAGATAATGTTAAGGTTCGCTTTGAGCATTTAATGTATGAATGTGATGTTGCTTAACTGTATTGCGTAGAGATGGCTCGGCCGATCTCTGTAGCAACACCAAAATCACCAGAAACACTTTCCATTTAAAACACCCCACCTGTCAACCTGTCTGAATTATATCACGATTGTTTTTAACTAGTCAGCTGACTAATAATTGGCAGTGGGAAAAACCAAATATTTCCTTTCTGAACCGTTTTCTTTGGTACGTTTCTTAAGACATTTGGAAATATTTGATCCTCACATGGATTGTAAAACCTGCTCTGTGGTTTATTCATCTTTCCCTGACTGTTTCCCTTTATGTTGTTTTTTATTTCAGTTTTTTTTAAGCAGTTCAATTAAATGAAAATAATTTCCATCTGAAACCTCTCTGTGTAGGAATGCAGTTATTTCTGTGTCTCTCTTCAGTCAGTAGCGCTGACAGGTCAGTCTAGTGCACATACACACATCCAACACTAATATAGCGACAACTGGAGCCAACACAACTGCCCAGCCAGCACCCTGCCTTTAAATAACACTGAATGAGAGACAGTAATGCAATTGAATGTGTTGGGGGTCTTCCTTGACCCTTCCTTTGGAGTGGCCGCTTGAACATTAGAAACTGATACTGTACTTCATCTTACCCTTACAGTCACCTTCTATCTATAAATGCTTAACTTATTGTGGGTAAGCACATATTAAAGGATTACTCCACTTTCATAAAAATTCTGATAATTTACTCACCCCCATATCAGCCATGATGTTTATGTCTTTCTTTGTTCAGTCGAGAAGAAATTAATTTTTTTTAGGAAAACATTTCAGGATTTTTCTCCATATAGTGGACTTTAGAGGACCTCAACAGTTTCAATGCAGCTTCAAAGGACTCTAAAGGATCCCAACCGAAGCATAAGAGTCTCATTTAGCAAAACATCATCATTTTTGCCACAACTTTGCCACAAGTACAACTTCTCGACTTGCACTAGCTATGTGATGCGCCAGCGCGACCTTACGTATTACGTAATCACATCAAAAGGTCACGCATCACATATGTGAAACGCACACTTGCGGACCATTTTAAACAATAAACTGACACAAAGACATTAATTTATATCATTTTACATACAACAACATCTGAACGCTCCTCTTTCTCCACACTTGCAAACACTGGAGCGGTATTTTCACACACATCAGGCTTTTGATGTGATTACGTAATATGTAAGGTCACGTGCATTAACTAAAGTTAACAGTTACCAGTCCCTCCAGAAAAATGTGATTATGCGATTGCATGATTCAATGCGCAATCAGCCAAAGTCTGCATATTTATGCGGGGGGCGCATTTTTTAAATACGCCACACTTTCGCCGCATAAATTGCAGATTTCTGCAAAATATGCAAGGCTTGCATGATTTCATAATCCCCAAATTTTCGTAGCAAAAATTAGCAGAAAGTTAAAAAAAAAGGTGGCATTTGCTTCACACACAATGCAAAAAATGATTTTCAAGAAAAAAAATCTTAGTATTTTTGTCTTGTTTTCAGTAAAAATATCTAACAAATTTTAAATTAAGATGCTTTTTCTTGAGTAGCAAAACGACCCAAGAAAATAAGTCTATTTAATATACAATTTAAGTGATTTTGTGCATAAAACAAGCAAAAAAAAATCTGCCAATGGGGTAAGCAAAAAAATCTTGAACATGTTTCTTAAACACAAAATTCAAGAAAAATTCAAGAAAAATTTGCTTACCGCATTGACAGATCCTATTGCTTGTTTTATTCACAAATTCGCTTAAATTTGATGTTTTTGGTCTAGAAACTGGACTTGTTTTCTTGGGTCGTTTTGCTCATCAGGAAAAAGCATTTTAATTTTTTTTTTCTTGAAAATAATTTTTTTGCAGTGTGGGAAGTGATGTAATTACGTGACGTGAACATCAATGAAAAGCTGCAAACAGTTTTTGCAAGTTCATGCAATTTTGGCAAGGTCCCGCAATTTCATTGCATAAAAATCCCGCATATTCCATCGCATTTTTTAAGAAAACGCACCGCAAGATCAAGGATTTTTGCCCGCAACAATCACAAAAAAGCTCTGCCTTTTTCTGGAAGGACTGAGTTACAACTTTTAATTTAAAAAATGGTTTAGTAAGTGCTGAAATTACTATGAAATAAGATTAATAAATGGGGTAAAAATATTGCTCATTGTTAGTTCATGTTAGCTAATGCATTAACTGTTAACAAATACAACTTTACTGTAATCGTTACCGCTTTTGCATTACATTACAGACTCTTGCTAAGGTTACGGATAAAAGTTTAGCTTATTTAGCTATTTAGAGATTTGCCAATGTGTCCGACTGTGTTTGAACATGCGTTATGTTGTAATTTAATCAAATTAACACAAAAATATTAAGAAAAAAAATAAATGGATGTTTTGCTAGATTACTTTAGATGACAGAAAAAATATTTACTAAATATATTCATGTATAATAATAATGAAGAAAAATTAGGAAAATGATGTGTCCATGCCTGATGTTCTCATCCTCCGCAACACTTTTTGAGAACAGTTTAAGCACACATACAGAATTTTAATAAAGTTTGATTTTGAGTGACCAAGCACATGGACCAGTTACTTCAAGATGGCTACCAGGTAAGATCATTTTTTTACAGTTAATTTGAAATATTGTCTTGTCAGAATGCTTACACGACATTTTGATTATCATTACCGCAACAGATGCTTATTAAATGTTAATTTTATTAATAGAAGCATAATACTTTGATTTTAAATGCAGGTGCAGAATCTCCAAATTATGTTCTTTCAGGTTTGTCATGTCATTTTGAAAATATGTCAGTGTTGATGTTTTCTGACTGTTGCGGTAATGAGATTTTTTAGGACTAATTTTTTTAATTATGTTACAAAAAGTGTTGTTCCCATTTACTCCAGACTTTGTTTTTCAATGTCTGGTGGGGAAAAAAAGTAAATTTAAGCAATTTTTACATTTTCATGCTTGACATTTTTAAAACCAAGTTTTCGTGAGAATCACCCATCTAAATTATTTGTTCAACACCATTCAAGTCTTCTTGAGTCTCTCGATTACAGACAGCAAGTAAATGTTTCCCTTTATCTTTTTTTTTAAGATTATATAATATTGTCTGAATGTGAAATGCATCATGTACAGTAATGCCATCTGTTTCTCTCTCACAGCAGAGAGGAGTTACCTGTCATTTATCTGACAGCAGTGATATATAAACATACAGTCAGCGTGTACTAGAAGCCATAAATAGTCATTTCTCTCTGTCAGCTGACTAACCCAAACACAACCTTCATTCTGTTCCCATCTGTCTCACATTCACTGTCACTTGATTCCTGTCTGCCTCTTTCTCTCTGTCTTTCTGACTGTTCCTGTCTGTCTCAGACTCAACTTTCACTCTATTCCTGTCTAACTTATTTTCTGAGTCTGTCTCTCTGACTTTTCCTGTCTGTCTCCGGCTCACTTTTCCTTCTATTCCTGTCTTCCTCGTTGTCTCTCTGCAGTCTACCCCTCTCACTGTCTGTCAAGCTCTTATTGTGTTTTATGCACGGGGCTGTTGAATGCTTTGTTCTGATTGGTTGAGAAATGTTCCACGGGTATGCATTATTTTTAAATAATCGCACACCTGACCTGTCAAATGTCTTAAAATAACCACCAGAGCAAAGTGTGTGGTCACTGTGGCATAAGCGAAATAATTGACTCAGTCTAATGGCATTCTGCTTCGTGCATTACCACCTTGGGTGTGCATTATTTTTATATAATTTAAAGGGCCGGAGTCAATTATTCCTTATGTATTCCTGTCTTCTCCTGTCGTACTGTCAAAGCTTTTCCTGTCTGTCTCTCATTCTCTCCACAGAGCTTAAACACTTAGTGTCAAAAATGGGCATTTAGAATGGTCATAAAAACTTTGCTAAAACTAAAAAGCTGGTGCACACTGTATTTCTCCTAAATCCAAATTATCTGAGTATTAATTTCCTGTGTGTTACATCTATCCGTGTTTACAATGTGACTGAGATTAAAGAGATTTGTCTGTTTCTCCAAAGTTATTGCATGACATACCAATGGATAACGTAGACTTTTATTGTACAGAAAAGAGCAGCTGATCCCATTTGTGTTCGACTGATGAAAGAAAGTCATAGAGGTTTGAAATAACATGAGAGTAAATTATGTCTGAATTTCATTTCTAGGTGAAATATTACAGGAAACATATAAGCAATATTATTTCCCTTTGGGTCTTCACCGGCGAATAATGAGTCCGTGACTAATGCACACCTGAACTATGCTGGCACAATAATATAGAGATGATCATATAAACATCCCTACAAACTTCAGCATTTGTTTCTTTCTTCACTGTTGTCTTTTTCTGTCTGTAGTGTAGTGTCTGGAGGGTCGGACCTATTAACTCTGAGTTTATGAGCTGCAACGGAAATAAGCATGGATTATGATGCGATGTGTGCTCCGATCCAGATAATAAAGGTCCATCCCACAGGAATGTGAAAATATTCAGAGGTTTATTAAATGAAAACAGACTGAGGCTTTGGAAGAGCTACTGCAGAAGATTCAGTGTGTACAGTATGATTGTCTTTGTGTTCGGTTATCACTCAATGATATGCAGATAATAAATAATGTACAGGAGGAAAGAGATCTGTCCGGCTTAATACAGACTCATTAAGACCTGATAGAGGCTTTGTGGATAAAGATAGCAAAAATTATATGAATTATATATTAGCCTGACCAAGGTATACTGTATATACTATATGAAGATCCTTATCTATCTGTCTGTCTGTCCGTCCGTGTCTGTCTATCTATCTACATAATCTGTCTGTCGGTCGATCTATCTACATAATCTGTCTATATAATCCGTCTGTCTGTCTAGTCTGTCTATCTGTTTATCTATCTATCTAATCTGTCTGTTTTATCTATATAATATGTCTCTCTGTCTGTTTGTCTATCTATCTATCTATCTTGTCTGTCCGTCCGTCCGTGTCTGTCTATCTATCTACATAATTTGTTTGTCGGTCGATCTATCTACATAATCTGTCTATATAATCTGTCTGTCTGTCGGTCTGTCTAATCTATCTACTCTGTCTGTCTGTCTGTCTGTCTGTCTGTCTATCTATCTATCTATCTATCTATATAACCTGTCTATATAATTTGTCTGTCTATCCGTCTAATCTATCTATCTATATAATCCGTCTGTTTGTTTATCTATCTATATAATCCATCTGTCTATCTGTCTAATCTATCTATCTATATAATCCGTCTGTCTGTTTATCTATCTATATAATCCGTCTGTCTGTCTGTCTAATCTATCTATCTATATAATCCATCTGTCTGTTTATCTATCTATATAATCCGTCTGTCTATCTGTCTAATCTATCTATCTATCTATATAATCCGTCTGTCTGTTTATCTATCTATATAATCCGTCTGTCTGTTTATCTATCTATATAATCCGTCTGTCTATCTGTCTAATCTATCTATCTATATAATCCATCTGTCTGTTTATCTATCTATATAATCCATCTGTCTATCTGTCTAATCTATCTATCTATAAAATCCGTCTGTCTGTTTATCTATCTATATAATCCGTCTGTCTGTCTGTCTAATCTATCTATCTATATAATCCGTCTGTCTATTTATCTACATAATCTGTCTGTCGGTCGATCTATCTACATAATCTGTCTATATAATATGTCGGTCTGTCTAATCTATCTAGTCTGTCTGTCTGTCTGTCTGTCTGTCTGTCTATCTATCTATCTATCTATCTATCTATCTATCTATCTATCTATCTATCTATCTATCTATCTATCTATCTATCTATCTATCTATCTATCTATCTATCTATATAACCTGTCTGT
The DNA here is from genome assembly GCF_027580225.2 of Misgurnus anguillicaudatus. Classification (NCBI taxonomy): domain Eukaryota; kingdom Metazoa; phylum Chordata; class Actinopteri; order Cypriniformes; family Cobitidae; genus Misgurnus; species Misgurnus anguillicaudatus. Next base: position 50,244,508 of record NC_073338.2, on the reverse strand, counting down.
ATAATCCGTCTGTCTATTTATCTGTCTATATAATCCATCTGTCTGTCTGTCTAATCTATGTATCTATATAATCTGTCTGTCGGTCGATCTATCTACATAATCTGTTTATATAATCTGTCTGTCTGTCTGTCTGTCTGTCTGTCTGTCTGTCTGTCTGTCTGTATGTCTATCTATCTATCTAATCTGTATGTCTGTCTGTCTGTCTGTCTATCTATCTATCTAGCTATCTATATAATCCTGTCTGTCTGTCTGTCTGTCTGTCTGTCTGTCTATCTTTCTTTCTGTCTGTCTGTCTGTCTATCTATCCCTCTGTCCATCTATCTATCTATCTCTCTCTCTATCTATCTATCTATCTATCTATCTATCTATCTATCTATCTATCTGTCTGTCTGTCTGTCTGTCTGTCTGTCTGTCTGTCTGTCTGTCTAATCTATCTATATATTTATAATCCATCTGTCTGTCTAATCTATCTATCTATCTATCTATCTATCTATCTATCTATCTATCTATCTATCTATCTATCTATCTATCTATCTATCTATCTATCTATCTATCTATCTATCTATCTATCTATCTATCTATCTATCTATCTATCTATATAATCAGTCTGTCTGTCTGTCTGTCTAATCTATCTATCTATATAATCTGTCTGTCTGTCTGTCTATTTATCTATCTATATAATCTGTCTGTCTGTCTGTCTGTCTAATCTATCTATCTATCTATATAATCCGTCTGTCTGTCTGTCTAATCTATCTATCTATCTAATCCATCTGTCCATCTGTCCATCTATCTATCTATCTGTCCATCTATCTATCTATCTATCTATCTATCTATCTATCTATCTATCTATCTATCTATCTATCTATCTATCTATCTATCTATCTATCTATCTATCTATCTATCTATCTATCTATCTATATAATCTATATAATCTGTCTGTCTGTCTATATCTAGTTAATTAGCTATACCAGAAAGACAATACTGCTGGTCAAGAGAAACATCACTCTTACTCAAATCATTCTTTTTTGAAGTAACTTTTGATGAAAATGTCCAAAACAAGGCATGTGCATTATTTGTGTGATTACTTTAGATACAAAAATGTTTGTCTGAACTGTTGTAGTGTGTCTACATGCACAAATCGTTTTCAAATTCTTTTATTGTCTACTGTACCTCAAATCGCTTGAAACGATCTTTTCCTATTGAACACAAAAAGAGTTATTATCAAAATGTCAAAACTGCTCTTCACCATCAAACGCACTGCGATTATGGCTACCAGGGTCAGATGCAATTTTATTAAATAAGCTAAAATAAAACAAACAAGCTTCTGCTCAGCATGAAAACAGGAAGAAAGAGATACAAAAGATATATGTGATAAAGTTGAGCAGAAAAGAGAGAGAAGCGTGAAACTTAAAAAAGGAAACAGTGTTTACAGTTTTTCTCGGTGGCTTTGGTGCATTTCTCACATCACTATTTACATTTGCACCACAGTTAATGCAGGTCTCAAAACAATTAGTTGATTAACTGCAAAACCTAATCTGCAAAAGCAAGTCACTTGCTCAAAATGGATAGGTCATTCCTCAAAAGCAAATATTCATGTCAATGAAAGTGTCAGTGTTATCAGGGCCGTTTCTACATATTTGGAGGCCCTATAGGCCAAATTTATGTTGGTGGCCCCTTGCACCCCTCTAATTTAAAAAATAATGTGAGATAGTGTCAAAGTGTTTTCCTACTCTAATCATTTAAGCACTACAGTTATCAAACATGTTTTTAGCCCATTACTTTTCTTTTTTTATCAAGTTAGCCAATGGATTAAATTTATGTTAAAATTTAATACGAAATTATGCAAAACCACCCGTGTTAAACATTTTAAGGCAAGTAAAATTTGGTGGATGCAGTAATTTATTTTCAAAACCACCGTTTTTGGGATAACCCCAAAAACCCTACTGTTTTGCTTTCTCCAAAGAGTAAAATAAAAAAAGACAACACTCCATTGCAAAATCCCTAATCCTAAAAAACTACAGATGCACAAATAGACATTACTTCAGTAAATCAGCATCAGTATCTTTTATTGTTTTTTTATTTTTATTTTAGCTGGGTATAAACAGGATTACCCCTGTTACTGAACCAGTATACCTATATAAATATACCTTATAAATACCTTAAATATTCATACAAATCAGCTCCTACTGGAAGTTAAACAGACAAACTTCTAAGCAGAATAATTCAATTATTGGAATACTTTTCAAGAAATATGCATCATTTTTTATGATTTGAAAACTAAAATAAAGTGTAGAGGACTTAGAAGATATATAGACAGTTTAGGTACTTTAATAACTCCAGTTTTGTTTGCTGTTTGACTTTAAATACAAACTTTTTTAACTTGACTATTTTGATAATGTGAGCTCCCCAGACGATGCTATCATGCACAAAGTGTCATTCAAAGTGTCTGAACAGAGTCCGCATTGCTCACCTTTGATCTGTTCTGAAATGACGTTGATACACAGGACAAAGCCAAGTTTATTTTTCATTGTTTATGAACAAGATGAACAAGTTAAATGGCTTTGTCATGTTTTCATTATGACAGTTTACTCAATGCAAAAAACACTACCTTGGTGACACTACCTGAAAATGCTTAAGACAGCACTATTTAGTATTTGCGCAGCTATTTGAAAAATACAGTAAAGTTACACATTACTGTATTTAGTGAGGTAAGGGGTTGTGTACACCAAAACTTTTAAGCACGGCTGAAAACGCCTGGACAACGCTTTCTTCAGCTAGCTCTGATACGTCAGCTGTGAGACGGTTGGTTCCTGTGATACTTGTCCCGCCCCTCCTCCACTGTGATTGGACGGCCACGTGAGAACTGACATTGCAGGCGGAGCTTTTCATCCAAAGTTGAACATTTTTCAACTCTCAGCGCTGAGAGCGGAAAAACCGCCGGTATCTGCTGGCTTATTTGAAAAACGCTGAGCTTCCATTGGAAACAATTGAAAACATCCGCCGGCCGCGAGCGTAAAAGTTTTGGTGTGCACAACCCCTAACTGAGTACAAGACACTGAATATGTATGTTTCACATTTTACTGCATATGCTCCTTGCGATTCTAATTTGTTCACAACATTGTGCAAAAGAAAAAGTACACCCTTATTTACAAAAAAATACAGTTTATCTTGATTGCTTTGACGCAGCCGTCAACTTAAACTCCACATTTTCACACAGGCCTGAACAGTGGCACTTGTGGTCAAAATGACACATTTTGTTTGCAAAAGACTGCGGCAAAACATTTTGAATATGCAAAAAAGCATAATTTGCCTTCAAACAACACAACTCATAAGGATGTAAAGCTATCTATCGTAATTAAAAAAAAAAAAAAATTTATGAGACATTTACAGAAAAAATATTTTAAAATATATGATTTTGACAACTAGTTCAACATTTTTGTATGTAATGACACAAGAAATGAAATGAGGCTACAAGTTTTATATGGAAGGACTATTCAGCATTTACAAGTATAGTTAATTTTTACTGACATGACATACACTGCAAAAATGATTTTCAAGAAAAAAAATCTTAGTATTTTTGTCTTGTTTTCAGTAAAAATATCTAAAAATGTCTTAAATTAAGATGCTTTTTCTTGATGAGCAAAATGACCCAAGAAAATAAGTCTAGTTTTTAGACCATAAATATCAAATTTACATGATTTTGTGCATAATACAAGCAAAAAAATCTGCCAATGGGGTAAGCAAATTTTTCTTACATTTTTCTTGAATTTAGTGTTTAAGAAAAATGTAAGAAAATAAAAGATTTTTTGCTTACCCCATTGGCAGATTTTTTGCTTGTTTTATGCACAAAATCACTTAAATTTGCTATTTTGTTCTAAAAACTAGATTTATTTTCTTGGGTCATATTGCTTATCAAGAAAAAGCATCTTAATTTAAGATTTTTTTTACTGAAAACAAGACATAAATACTAATAATTTTTTTTCTTAAAAATAATTTTTTGCAGTGTTAGCAAATGATAATGTTATAAAACAGAGAATTGAATGAAAGCAATTAATGCATGTCCAAAAGCATTTTGCAATTTGTTCGAAGGAATGAGAAACTGCTAATTTGATGTACACAAATGACTAAATGTTGTGGAGGTTGAACTAACTGTTGTGCAAATGTAAATAGTGATGCGAGAAATGCACCAAAGTGACTGAGAAAAACTGTAATATACAGGACAACTTACTGATTCTCTATCAGTATTCAAAACCATTTGATGTAAACTCAGGCATTTTAAAAGTGTGTAGGTGTGGGGGGACTCTCAGGTGATGTGACCCTTAAAGGCCAAAAAAATATGTATGTTACTGTATGTACAAAGTAAATACATTCATACTCGTATAATAGTTTAACCGTATCCACACGCATTGTCACGATTACGCACCTGGCCCGAAGTCAACGTTTGTGCTTGTTTATCTGTCTGGCTTGTGACTAAAGGGACAAATACGTTGTCGATAAATAAAAATGTTTTGGTTTCCTAAGGACGTGGGAAGACGGCGCGCATGGATCACAGCTGTGCGAAGAGAGGTTTGGCAAGAATTCAAGGATCTGAAACTAACATTGTAAACATTCATTTTATACACTAGCATTAGCTTAGTGTAGTAGTTGATACGCTTTACAGTAGCTATGATTTAAACTAAGGTAATTTACTGGTTAGTTATTTTGCTTGTTATCAGAAATAATAGAGGGTCTCTAGAGCTGTTATTGATTCGTTGCGAAAGTCTACCAAAAGTTTATGCTTGTTGCCACTGAAACCATACAGTATAGGATACCAATTGGTGTTTTATAAGTTTTGGAATTATCCCATGATAGCTTAGGAAGCAAGAAAGCTTACCCAATTTTTTATGTATGATATACTCAAATTGCAAGACTTGGGACTTTTACACCTCTGTGGACATCTATTCTTTATTTTTTTTGACCATGCCTTAATGAGTTTCAATGTCTTTTCTTGCGTAACTCACATCCAATGTAGACGCGGTGTTAAGTCAAATAACTTGATATCCAATCGTGACATAACACATACTTACAATGTGTTTGAAAGAAGGACGTAATTGCTTTTACAGGGCTTCATTTAACATAGTTTCCCTTAGCCATTTTAAATGGCCAAGGACCTCCCAAGAGGCCATGTGACTGACACAAAAAGCAACCAATCACGTTTTGCTTTGTGCACCGTCATGTTAAGGGGCTTGGAGATGGCGCCACAACAACAGACCGGTGTGCAATCATCATTCACGGACGTCATTGACGCAAACACGTTCTAATGCCTTGCCCACTTTTAAAAATGCAGCGTTTATTCATTCTTGATGAAGCATATTTTTACCAATGTAAAACATAAAAGGTTTCTTCTTCCATCAGGCGGCTTTGTGTTGTTTCTGGGCAAAATGTTAAAGATCGCGACACCCACATCTCCCGTAAATCCTGTATAATTAAACCAATCAATGGACGACTTTGAAATCTGTTGTTTCCAGAAAAGTGTTTAACCAACCTGATCTCTTGAATTTCTGTGGTATAGTCAAGGAATATTTTGCTCATTTATCCGTGTCATTGTCAAGGATCTCCACATTTTTCCGTGGCAGTACCACTGACTTTCTTTTCCGTGTCATTGTCACGGATTGGTTTTGTCCAATTTTCTTACCATTGTCGCTTCGGTTTAGGGTTATGATTTACATAAAATGGCATCCCTACCCAACTCTAACCCTAACGCCAGGCAACAATGGTTTAAAAATCTAAAAATAAATAAAAAAAAAATTGTATAAACCAATACTTAAAGTGACATCCTAACGCAAACACCAAATCTAACCCTAAACCGAAGCGACAATGGTTTGAAAATAGGAAAAAGCAGTTAAGTAACCAATCCGTGACAATGACACGGAAAAGAAAGTCTGTGGTAGTGCCACGGAAAAATGCGGACATCCGTGACAATGACACGGATAAATGAGCAAAATATTCCTTGACTATACCACAGAACTTTGTGAGATCATGTTGGTTTAACAGGTCCCCAAACCGACAAAGGAATAAAAGAATTCACGAGAGCAACAGGAGATTTGAAGCTCATGAGAGACGCACAGGAGTGATGATTCGTCTCATAACATTCACTTGTAATTGGCTGAATTTTACTTTGCTCAATTTTAAATAAGAAACCAGAGAACACGGGCGGACACTTTGGCAAGTGCTGGGAAAAAAATCAGCTTTTTCTAAAAGCACAGGCGTAGCAGGCGTTGTCCTTGTGTAAATGTATTTGATTAATAACTGTAAAGTGTTTCTGAGCATCTTTATCGTTTCTATCATATAGTCACATATTTTACAGATGGAGTAATCCCAAAACAATTCATGAATTCATTTTACACATTAACTCGCTTCCTTTGCTATCAAAGAGGTCTTGAACGAGCCTTCTGTCTCTATCTATTGCTCTATTTTTATCACCAACTAAATATAAATCAATGTTTGATATTCACTCTTTAGTCTTTCTTCTATGATATGTCTTTGAAGGTCTGAATCATCTGTATTTCGGTTCAAAAAGCATCAGATATCAGTTCTGTGGGTCAAAGGCCGCGCAGGCGTTTCTTCCCCAGGTGACTGGAGGTGATACAAGAAGACTATGTGGTGTCCATAATTGAGAAATTGAACTCTATCTGTGCTAATTTTCTTTGTCTCTCCCCTCAGAAAAGCCAACTTACATTTTGCTCCAGGACAGGTTGTTCTAAATAGGAGCCTGAAGCCCACGTTGGTATGAGACCCAAAATACCTCGGCCCAGACAAGGTGATGGCTGTGACAAAGATGGGAGTTCTGATTGACAACCAGCTACAGTGGATTCATGCCTCAGGGTTGAAGCACCACTCTGCCACGGATCAGGACACCAGAGACGAACCCAAACAACGACTACTAGTAATGGAAAACAACGGAGAACAACGAGTGAGATATCTTGATGGAAGCTCCACTGCCGAGAGGATTCGAACCATGTATTGTGACCAAAGCTTTCATCATCTTCAGCGAGCACATTGTGGAAGCAGAGCAAAGAATATTGGAAGACAACGAACACATCACACAACTGGCCCTGCAAAAGCGATCATAGATCATATGCTGTGGTATATGTTTATTTTGAATGATAGTGATCTGAAAGTCTATAGAAATAATAATAATAATAAAGTTCTTGGTTTCTTGAAAATAAGGGTTATTTAGGAAATTGCTATTTAATAAACTAATTGTAACTATTTGATTTCTGCAATTAGGAAAAGTATTTTCTTAAAGTATATGAAACCAGTGCTTTCCAGATGTGGACCCATAACCCTGTTATATGTCATAAATAATGTATCTGGAGTAAATGGATTAGTGATAACTCGATGTATAGAAGGTGGACCCAAACGACCTGTGATGCAAAATTTTATTTTCAAACACAAGGGAATTTTTCTTTTTGATATGGGTGTGTGGGATCAGATGTGATCCACTGACGTGTCTCAAAGGGGCCATTGTCAGAATTTAATTGTTGTTCCCCCACACCCCACATTTATATATTTGATATATTTTCATAGAACCTTGTATATTTCTTTATTGTTATACTCGGATGATTAATGAAGCAATGATACGGTTCATTTATCTTGCATTTACTAAGTTGAGATTGAGATGTGACATATTCCCTTGACTATGCACAAAAAGCTAGACATGGGCAGGTCAGTCCAGGTCATGAAGTACGACCAGACTTCCCTGTTCTAATCTCCCTTTCCCCGTTTACACAATACAACTGTCTAAGCATTATTATTTATGTATCCGTATCCAGACGTTCCTGCTAAGGGACCAATCATGTGATTGTTCTCCAGACATGTTTGCTCAGTAGCTGCCCACATGATTCTTCTAGACATTATCAAATGTTTATCAGGTGACCAGTGCTTCCTTTCTGTACACTATATAAGCTGAAGCCTGTCTAATAAACTTTGGTCTATGTTTGAACTGCATCTCGGTGTCAGTGTCTTTCATGGCCCCTGATATATATCAGAACTCTCTGCTGCTCACCTCAGACCTCGTCTCTTTACTACATATTCAACGAAAACTTCATACCTCTAGACCTGCTTAGAATTAGATTCTAACAGTTGGGGGCTCGTCCGGGATAGGGGGGTGAGCCTCCTCCCGACAGAACCGGAGACCGAAATTTGAACACCGCAGATCGGGGAGGACCTACAGAAAGGGGTAAGTGTCGTGATATTTCTAATAAATTTGAAATACAGCGCTTACCCCTGTAGAGTCCCAGTAGGACCCATATCTTGTGCTCGAGACAAGATCGGTCATTTTCACTCGGCCCACGTGGGGCAGGTGGCCCAAAAATCGCCACCGTTGGCTAATTGATTTACGAATTAATTGCTAGTAACGAAGTGATAGTCGCTCACGAGTAAAAGAAAGAAATAAATTGACAACGAGTGATTTCTTGTCAATTAAATTTCACGGGTGCGGTAATCGAGATTACCAGCACATGCAGCATTGACTGCGTACGGAGCGAGGTCGAATATACAGTTAGAGCTCGCTGTATATTTGAGATCGTGGTGTTATTGTTATTCGTTATTGTTGAGTAATCATCAACGAAACGTTGAATTGAATATAAAACGAGCATTGCCCACTATCAAAGAAATTTATTAAAACTATATGAATAACATTTATGACATTTTATGAAAACTGTATTTATGAAAACAAACTAATATATAACTTCTAAAGAACGAAACGATACGTAAATGTATTGAGGCTGAGTAGAGGAGCACAGAAAACCCGGGTGTTTGTCAATTGCTTATTTGTGCTTATTGCTGTTTGCTTGTTATTGCTGCTATTATTTGTTTACATTGTGTTGAAGATGGGTGATTCTGCCACGGCCAGGCAAAAGCCTGATGAATTTATGTATACAAATAATAAAGGTTTTTATGTTGAACTGTACGTCACTTAGCGGTTAGTAATATAATAACTTTGCATTGAAAACCCCCAACGCAAGATGCGCTGCCATATTTTATGTCGAATAGTACCAGCCGAAGTTTATCGTCCCCACAAATTGCTGTAAAATACGTGAATGTTTTGCAATCTCACAAGAGGTATGCACACGTCACAGGGGCAGATTTGTGCTATTTTGTTGAAAATTGGAGAGCGATGTAAAAAAAAAAAAAAAAAAAAAAAAAAAAATAACTGATACGTGCCGCTGTCTGATTCGGGAAAACCATGTGACTGGAGGTGAGGGGACTGCAGCCTCTCGCAATCCACTCACACGGGAAGATCATGAATATCATGATATGCTTTTTTGATCAGCTGCGCGTTTTTCTAGATAAACGGTTTGGCATTTGCCAGTATTTATCATTTGCATTAAACGGAAAGATAAAACCAAATGAAACTGCCTCTGAATTTTGCACACGTTTTAAAGCATTATGAGTCTATTCTAGATTACCGATTGACAAAGTCTGAGTGCGCTGTTACAAATATGCTGTTGAATAATATGAATCATAGGTAAGTGAAATCCGTTGGATATGAATGTGATTAGACTGATTTGTGAGTCTGATGCATCTGGTGAACATGCTATGTTTTCAGTGCAAGTCTCATCGAACGGGAAAAGCTTGCTTAAGCACCGGAAAGGAAACTGAGATTTGATATAATGTGTTATTATGTGGACAAAGGGGCCACATGAAATGTGACTGTCGTTCAAAAGGGGGGTGAAATTTTATTCCAAGGGCGCAACCACGTAGACAGTCAATGCAACAGCCAAAGCAAGTGCATCAGAAACTATCTGACAGTAATTACCAGACAACTGGCATAACAAAACACAATGAAATGTTCTGACCCATTACACCACCTCTGGAGGTAAGAGCTCCAGGTGTCAAACCATTTTTTCTTCACAAATTTCAAATCATACCAGATGTTTGTCTTAATGTGCTCGGGCGAGACATTATGCATAAGTTAAAAATGGAATTTCATGATTCTCATGTTGTTTTCTCTTTTATGTCATGTTTACAGACATACAGTGATCCTCTGCCTATGGGGGGAGGAAGTGAGAAGGCCGACCAAGACCCAGTAGTCGCCCGCATACCACATGATGTAGAAACCTTGATTAACCCATGCCTATGAACTCAGTCAAACAATGATACAGGTTTCATTGATATGAAACCATACAAAGTTAAACTTAAACCTGTGTACATCAAACAATATCCTTTGTCAAAAGAAAAGGAAGATGGCATTAAACCTATTATTCACCATTTTGTTTAACAGGGTGTCCTCATACCTACTCGCCATAAAACACACCGATTAACCCGGTGGTGAATGCTGATGGAAAGACATAATGTCTTACACAAGATTTAAGAGCACTCAATAAACTGATAATTCCTCTGTCTCTGATTGTTCCAGATGTGCCGACTGTTATAAATTTTATATCATGCACACATAAGTATTTCTGTCATTGATTTGTGTGCTGCTTTTGTTTCTCTGTTCCAGTGCATCCAGACACACAGCCACTGCTAGCCTTATAGGATAGGGGGCGCAAGAACTAAGAAGGGTATGTTGACTCACCATCCGTCCTCTCCGCTGCAGTGGAAAAAAGACATTGAAAAAAAAAAAAAGATCAACTTCCTATTTTCGGGTTTGCTGTCTGCTGTATGCCGATGACATCATGGTCTCTGCCCTGACTGAAAAGAACTGTGAGAAAGCCTCCATTATCGTCTGCAATATTTTGGTGGACGCTGGTTTCAAAGCATCAAAAGAAAAGCTCCAGTGGGTCAAGCAAAAGTTCTCGTACCTTGGTCACGTCTTAATGCCAGGTCTTTGAAAAAACCTCCACAGATCAGGTTGAACTGATCCGGAAGATGAAATTCCCACAAACTGTGTAACAGCTCCAAAGTTTTCTGGGGTTAATAAACTGTTGTCGCTCATGGAAACCTGAGTGTGCTGCCCATGACGGACATTTGCGGAGCACGATTGATCACAAGGCATCGCCTGCATCACTGATATGCTGGACTGATGAAGCAGAGACTCATTTCATGGCACTGAAACACGCCATTACTACGGCCCCAACTCTGGGCCATCCGAACTATGCAAGGACTTTTCACCTGCATGCGTGAGAGGCGAAGGGTGTGGCTCTGGGTATCCTTTGGCAACAACAAGGTTGCGCTTATAGGCCAGTGGCATATCTGTCTAGAAAACTAGATAATATAGTAACAGGTATGCCTAAAATGTCTTTATGCAGTGGCTGCTGATGTTCTGTTTGTACAGGTGGCTGAGAGAACGGTGCTGTCACAGTCAATGACTCTACACATCACATCAAGTAGGTGCATTTTTATATAATATACAAACACAACACATGACGGCACAGAGGCGATATGGGTATGAGGCTACGCTGTTGGCAACCAAAAATGTAACGATCCAGCCCACTTCTACCATTAATTCCACAGTTTTGGGACTGGTAGACATGACTGAGCACGATCTAAAACATGATTGCATTGTTGGATTGACTACTTCCTGTTCCTCTAGGGCCGATTTAATGGAATCGCCCCTAGATGGGGGGGTCAGATCTATGTGGATGGCTCATATACAAAGCCATCGGACGGTGTCTACCTGTGTGGTTATGCTGTGGTGTCAGATACTGGTGAGGTTATTGAACCCTTTGCTCTAAATTACAACTCAGCATAAGCTGCAGAATTGGTAACTCTAATACGAGTTTGTGAGCTAATGAAAGAAAGAAAAAAGCCACAATCTACGCGACTCTAAATATCTGTACCACAAATTTTAAAAACATGGGAAGCCCGAGATTTCAAGACAACAGATGGTAAGCTTATAGCTCATTCATATTTGGTAGGACGGTTGACAAAAGCAGTACAGCTACCGTCTGAAATGGCAATAGTGAAAGTAAAAGATCATGGATCAGGAAATGATGACTAGGCTGTGGGAAACAAGAAGAGCAGATGAGGCTGCCAAAGAAGCAGCTCAAGCTCACATTAAATGACTATTTGAGTATGATGTCAAAACAGACCTTGCTATGGCTGTGCAAGTGATTAACATGATCAGATTGACTTCATTCGCATACTGCCGATTGGAAAAGATGAAATATCTTTTTTTATCACAAAGAGGATGCGCAAACTGTAGTTAAAATTTTGACAATTGAAAATTATTCCTCGTTTTAGCATACCGAAAACAATTGAATCCGACGACGAGACACCTTTTGTGTCTAAAGTAACTAGCTCTTTGCTAAAGCGCTGTCTATTGATTGGCATTTTAATATTAAACGTGAAAATTAAACATAGGATAACCAAAGCTGCGTTAGAAACTGAAAAAAAAATGGGTAGATTTGCTACCTGCTTTATTATACGAAATAAGAATGACTCCATCTTCAACCAAACAATTGTCTTCATTTGAAATACTAATGGGTAGGCCATTCCCCACCCTGTGGGTCAAAGGCCGCGCAGGCATTTCTTCCCCAGGTGACTGGAGGTGATACAAGAAGACTATGTGGTGTCCATAATTGAGAAATTGAACTCTATCTGTGCTAATTTTCTTTGTCTCTCCCCTCAGAAAAACCAACTTACATTTTTGCTCCAGGACAGGTTGTTCTAAATAGGAGCCTGAAGCCCACGAGGGTATGAGAGCCAAAATACCTCGGCCCAGACAAGGTGATGGCTGTGACAAAGATGGGAGTTCTGATTGACAACCAGCTACAGTGGATTCACGCCTCAGGGTTGAAGCACCACTCTGCCACGGATCAGGACACCAGAGACGAACCCAAACAACGACTACTAGTAATGGAAAACAACGGAGAACAACGAGTGAGATATCTTGATGGAAGCTCCACTGCCGAGAGGATTCGAACCATGTATAGTGACCAAAGCTTTCATCATCTTCAGCGAGCACATTGTGGAAGCAGAGCAAAGAGTATTGGAAGACAACGAACACATCACACAACTGGCCCTGCAAAAGCGATTCATAGATCATATGCTGTGGTATATGTTTATTTTGAATGATAGTGATCTGAAAGTCTATAGAAAAAAATAATAATAATAAAGTTCTTGGTTTCTTGAAAATAAGGGTTATTTAGGAAATTGCTATTTAATAAACTAATTGTAACTATTTGATTTCTGCAATTAGGAAAAGTATTTTCTTAAAGTATATGAAACCAGTGCTTTCCAGATGTGGACCCATAACCCTGTTATATGTCATAAATAATGTATCTGGAGTAAATGGATTAGTGATAACTCGATGTATAGAAGGTGGACCCAAACGACCTGTGATGCAAAATTTTATTTTCAAACACAAGGGAATTTTTCTTTTTGATATGGGTGTGTGGGATCAGATGTGATCCACTGACGTGTCTCAAAGGGGCCATTGTCAGAATTTAATTGTTGTTCCCCCACACCCCACATTTATATATTTGATATATTTTCATAGAACCTTGTATATTTCTTTATTGTTATACTCGGATGATTAATGAAGCAATGATACGGTTCATTTATCTTGCATTTACTAAGTTGAGATTGAGATGTGACATATTCCCTTGACTATGCACAAAAAGCTAGACATGGGCAGGTCAGTCCAGGTCATGAAGTACGACCAGACTTCCCTGTTCTAATCTCCCTTTCCCCGTTTACACAATACAACTGTCTAAGCATTATTATTTATGTATCCGTATCCAGACGTTCCTGCTAAGGGACCAATCATGTGATTGTTCTCCAGACATGTTTGCTCAGTAGCTGCCCACATGATTCTTCTAGACATTATCAAATGTTTATCAGGTGACCAGTGCTTCCTTTCTGTACACTATATAAGCTGAAGCCTGTCTAATAAACTTTGGTCTATGTTTGAACTGCATCTCGGTGTCAGTGTCTTTCATGGTCCCCTGATATATATCAGACTTCTCTGCTGCTCATCTCAGACCTCATCGAGCTACCTCAGCACAGAAAACTAAAGAAACTCTCATACCTCTAGACCTGCTTAGAATTACATTCTAACAGCGATGGAGTTTGGTAAATTTTCCCAGTTCTCCCAGTACAAAAGAGCCCATTAAACCCAACTGAATGGTGAGCGTGTACACAGAGTTGTGTAGAATTGAGAGAAAGAGATCTTTCATAGGAGAAACACAGCTTCCCTCTTTCTTTCATTTTGTTTTGCTTTCTTTCTAACTCATCTTCCTATGATCTTTCTCCATTGAGTTGATGTTTGAAATGAAGTGAAAATGCTAGCACAAAACACGAGAGACTGTCTGAAGAAGATAGATTGAGTTAGTTATTTAGGTAGGTTGGACAAACAATAATCCATTGTCTTATAAACTGGATGGATGCATGTGTTTGTTGTGCATGTGCATTGTGTGAGTTGGGGGTCATATTGATCCAATGTGTTTAAAAATGCAGGGCCACAAAAGCCAAAACAACCCTAAGGGCGAGGGACGCCCTCCAATCAATACTAAAAAAGCTCTTGCGCCTGAAGAACATCCTTATACACTATCAGTCAATAACCAACAAAGTTTATTCTTACATTAAAAGACAAATCATATTTGCACTACCAAAGACTTAAAATTGCATCATAGGGGGGCAATTGTATGAAGACAGCTTTCATGGTGTGCTGAAGTTTACATTCATGCATTTGGCAGATGCTTTTATCCAAAGTCATTACAAGGTATACATATAGATGAGTATGTGTGTTCCCTGGGTTCAAACCCATGACCTTTGTGATGCTGACGCTGAGCCATACAGGAGCTTAAGGTCTTGATGTGGCTGTGTTTCAGTGTGCCATGTGTCTTTGTGCCATTTCACTCTTTAAACCCATCTTTAATGCGTTCCCCTTCAGACAGCCAGGCTTTTGTTTTACAGAGATCATTAGCTTGTGGCAGACTTTTGCTCAATCTTTCCTGCAGCATGTTGGTTTCTGTGGTTGATTTATCTTAAGTGCGAGTTGCCTGGCTATGATGCAGAGAGAGAATTTTTCCCATGAAGCCCTTTTCCTTTTGATTAAGAACAAACGGCCTCAACGGCTAACGCGCCAGTATGTGACACTTCATTTTAATGCTTTGACAGACTTCCTTTTCCAGGGTTTAGATTTAACGTATTTAAATTGTCTACTGAGCTTGGCAGAGCGTTTAGTAAAGTCATATCAAAGAGTTTTGGAGTGTTAAACGAATACTCCACTTTAATAAAAACAATTCTGATAATTTACTCACCCCCATGTCATCCAAGATGTTTATGTCTTTCTATGTTTTTAAAGGGAAAACATTCCAGGATTTTTCTCCATATAGTGAACTTTAGTGGACCGCAACAGTTTACAGTTTCAACACAGTTTCAAAGGATTTAAATGATCCCAACCAAGGCATAAGGGTCTTATCTAGTGAATCCATCGTAATTTCCCCCAAAATAAATCTGTGTACTTTTAAACCACAACCACTAGCCGTGCAATTCGTCAGCATGACCTTACGTATTACATTATCTCTTTGAAAGGTATTATGCTTTAAATATGTGAAACTACTGCTTCAGTGTTTACAAGTGTGGAGAAAGAGGAGCATTCAGATGTTGTCGTATGTAACCTTTCGACATGATTACGTAATATGTGAGGTCTATTAAAATCTGTTGACAGGAGCGTTTAAGTATCCACGTAGGATCTTTTCAAATGTTTTAGGGCAGTGTTTCTTAAATCTCACTTTGTTTACAGCCTATCGTAGGTTTTTTAGCCTCAAGATCCTACATTGTGGTCCATTTAAGCTGGGATATATATGTATGTATAGCACTTATTAGAGGTCAATTGGACATTATTGTGTATGACATTGTAAAAGATTAGTAGACAGCAAAATTTGTGGCATATTTTTTACTGAAATGTCAAATTAAGTTACTCATAATTCAACTTATTACACGGCTCTCTGGAATGCTTGATTCTGATTGGTCAGTTGAGACATTTGCAGGTTCGTTCTTTTCAAGTAATAACCGCTCCAAAGTAATAACGCATAGCCGGTGCTACTTGTATGTTTTAAATCCCTCCGCGCCAACAAAGATTACTGTTTGGCGCCATCTTGTGACAAACACTGGACAACCACAATTAAGAATGGAAATTTTTGACATTCATTTTAACATGTACGGAAAAAACAAAACATTTAAACAGCGGATAGAAGAAAGAACTACGACAAGACACAAAGAGCTTACTGAGACTGAACTTGACAAAATAGAGCATGACAGCTACGAAGCCAACACACAAAAAATCAATTACTTAAAGCATAAAGATAAACGTGTGGTGATTTAGTTAAAACCAATAATTGTAATTATTTATTTGGGCTAAAGTTATACAATAATTCGCACATGCACTTAAACTTAGAGGATCCTCCAAGCCTCATGGCAATTCGCATGTAATTTATACATATATGTATAATCAGTGCTGAGCACCAAGATGTGAAAATTTTGAACTTTGGATAAAACACTTAGCTTGTCACTTCTCACTTGCCCGTCCAATCACAGTGTGTGGGGGGGGGGGGGGGTTTGGAAAAACACCACATCAACCAACCGGCACATTGTACAATGACTGATAAACAGAACTGCGGTATAACAGCAAACAAAGTGTTTAGCTGGAAAAACACTGGCAAGCACCCATCGGTGGCATCTGCCTGGCATCTTTAGCCACATTGATACACTTTGGTGTACATGCCCGCTAAACTAATCCTGGTTCATGTTCAGTTAGATAGTGTATAAACAATTCAGTCATTTGTTAAATGGAGACTATCCCTGCATCCGAAACCTATATAGTTCTTCCATACTATATTGAAGGCTAAAAGCAGTAGATGAGGGGATTAGTATCGAAAGAATGCAAAAAAGTACCTGGATGGTAGTAGATACCTACTAACCCTACTAAAAAATCTAGCAAAGATCAGCGTAAGCTGGTAGCTGATTTTAGCTGTTTTAAAGGCACTCTAAGCGAATCTGTGAGACGTCACTTTTTGTTGATGTTTGAACTGTTTTCAAACAAACGGAACTTAGCTAACTCCTCCCCCTCCCTTCTGTGCTTTCATGAGCGTGCCCAATCCCCACCCCCAAATCCTTCTTGTCGTTTATTGGCTGGAACACTTTGTTTTGTTTCGTGGTGATAGGTTTGGCCACTGTGTTTTTATTGCGGTTTGTGGAGCATGGGCTGTCTACAGAGATCATGTTTTTTTACAGTTCAGCGGACAGGCAGCAAGCAGATAGTGAGGAGATGTTTGCTGTATGTAACAAAAAATGTTTTATGGTCTAAAACGCGTGAATTCGCTTAGAGCACCTTTAAGGTGGCACTAGCTGCTCTAAGCTGGTCCTCCCATCTTGGCAAAGCTGGTCAAGCTGGTGGGTCAACTGGTCTTTCAGCCTGACCAGCTAAGACCAGCTTAAAACACAGCTAGACCAGCTTTCTACACCAGCTAAAATCAAGCTGGGAGACCAGCTAAAACCAGCTCGCCAGCTTATGGTGGTCTTAGCTAGGGCTGGGTGATATATATCGGGGGTTTCTCATGCGTGTTTCATCAGTAAAGACGGTTCCTTGATTAGAAGTAAATCTCCATCGACTGCTTTCAGATGAAGTGGCATTTACTACACAGAGCTGTAGTTCGCTGACAAACGGGGACAATTTCGCGAGGACGTATCGCTTGCGATAATTAATGCGATATGGCCCAGCTTGTCAGTGAACTATGGCTTTGTGTAGTAAATGCCGCTTCATCTGAAAGCAGTTGATGGTGATTTACTTCTAATCAAGGAACTGGCCTTACTGATGAATAACGCATGAGAATCCCCCGATATATATCGCTCAGCACTAGTCATAGCTGGATTTTCAGTAGGGACTTCGGCAAGATTTTGTGCATTTGATATAGCCCTCCTGAAAGGAGTCTCAGCTCGGCGGTTGAAGAATTTCCAAATTTCATTCACACTACCCATATTCTTACTATATAGTACCTAATGTTTTTACTTTATCTAATTCAGTACCTACTGTCACAGTATGTGGTTTCGGAAACATTGTCAGTCTTAACAAATCATGGTTCATGTAATTCAGTGATTTGGAAACTATCGTTTAGTAAGACCTCTTATGGAGACTATCACTTCCATACTATATAGTAGGCGAAAAGCAGTGGGCGAGGTGATTAGTCTGTATGAATTCATAGTATTCAAAAAACTGTAGGCGAAAAGTACCTGGATGACCTACTACTTCCGGCAAGATTTTGAGGTGTGCATTTAAAGGAGTCCTCAGGAGAGCAGTCACCCAAGGAAGAAGAAGAGATGTTGTCATATTCAAGTTCAAGACTGGATCATACGTATCAGTTTCAGTACACGACATAAAAGATTGTGAATCTGTTAACATACTTTTTTATTTTACAGATGTATCTGTTTTCGTACCCGAGAAGGATTTTGTGTTAGCACAGTTGTCATAGGCTACTTGGAAATTTAAAAAAATGTTTCCTGAAAAGATTGTTTGTGCATAAATTGAGGTTAATCACTGAAAAGAAGAATGTAAAGCATGTGAATGTGAATAGAGGAGTGCATGTGAATGTGAGGTGAGGAGGCCATCACATACACTGACGCATACTGTACTGTTAAATACACATAATGTGTATGATTATATGAAATGACATGTTAGACATGAAGGTGTTTTAAAAGTGGTTCACATTGTGATGATGATTGTGTGTGTGCATGTGTGTGTGCGCGCGTGTTAAAGAGAAGTGTGGTTTCTGACACAGTAATTGTTTGCCATGCCAACGTGCCTGTTACATATCAACACATCTCTCTCTCTCTCTCTCTCTCTCTCTCTCTCTCTCTCTCTCTCTCTCTCTCTCTCTCTCTCTCTCTCTCTCTACACAAGTGTGTGTGTGTGTGTGTGTGTTAGGGTTATATAAAAAATATCAGCCTACTATGAAAACAATAGATGTCTTTGAGATGTTCTCACAAATACAGTGAATCAGATCTGTCTGTATTGTCATAGACATTGAACCTTATAGCATCATTACTCTGCATTTTAAGTCTTATTAAGTCTTATTGTGTTAACTTTGTACCACAGTAGTGCCGTCCACATAGTAAGTAAAAGTAAGTAAAGTTTAATTTATAAAGCACATTTACACACAGCGCAAAACTGACCAAAGTGCTGTACAATAAGTAACTAAAACAATAAAATAAAACACACAGCTAATAAACATGATTATATAAAACATAATAAATTTAAAGTCTTCCATGTCAAAGCACACAACACAGATAAAACCAATAAAAATCCTAATTTAAGGAACAAGAAAGGCTAGAGAATATACATTCACATGCATACAGCTCCTGTTCCTCATTAAGCTCTTTCATGGTCAGGTCCAATAAAACTTGAATGAGTCTGTCTGGAGCAAACGTTTTTACGTAATTATTACAGCACAAACCGTAGCAGATCTTCCGCCACCTGCCAGCCCGGCCCTACAGGGACTCAACCACACTTCCCCACGTCAGCAAACCTGCTTCACCGCGTCACTGTTATAAAGTGTTCAAGAGGGAACTTTTACATTTAGATTTACACTTTTATAGTTTAGATTTAGAAATTCCCACAAGACTCTTACATAAAAACATGAAGGGTGTTTGTGCATGCAAAACACAGTGTAGGCCATAAGCCCTTTTTCACACAGAGATTTTGGAAAATGCATCCGGGATTGCCGTTGCCATTGATTTTCCGGAATCTGTCCGTGCATTTACACACATGCTGTAAGATCCCGTAAAGACATGTGCCATATATAAAGTCCTGCACTTGGTAGGTTTTTCCACAGCGTCTGAAGTTTGCTAATTATCCGTGATTTCTCTCTCGAGAAACCACGTGCATGCTTTTTTTATTTATGACAAGATCATAAGAAGCGAGTGATGCACTGTTCTGTCATGCTTGTGAATGATCTCAGCTTCAGTTTCAGAAATTTCTCGTCGTGAATGTTGATCTGCATTTAAATCCTTGTGTGCACTGTAAAAAATACTTTGCTGCTTTAAAATTTTTTGTTAAACCAACTCAGATTTACAAGTCATGTCAACAGAGATGAGTTGTCACAACTTATAAAATATAGTTGAGAAAAGTCAACTTAATTTTATAAGTTATAAGAACTAACCTGTAGTTATAACAACTCACCTCTAGTCAAGATAAATAATAGTAAGTTGAAATAACTTGTAAATCCGAGTTGATTCAACAAAATTTTTAAGGCAGCAAAGTATTTTTTACAGTGTGAAAGAGCTGAACCATAACTTTTTGTTGACACAGGATGTGTTCTGTAAATGTTATGGCAATGTTACTAAGTCCTCTTTACAGGACCGATCCAGAACATTTACGGGACAAAAACCTCTCTGCCAATTTACGGAAATTTTGTGGGACTGACGTGCTGTGTGAATGGGGTAGAAGTTTTTCAAATTCTCATGTGTTTGTTGTAATGTTTAAATTGCATATAAATCCATAAATATAAATAATGCATTTAATATCCTTTATGAAGTATTTTAGGTTTAACGGATATTTGGGCTTTGTACAGAAGGTAGTGTTGTAATTCACATTAATGCTTATTAAATTGTTCAGTAGCTTTCCACTGGCTAATTATTTTCAGTCTGCCAAATGCATGATGTTCATGTGTACTTGCATGTTGTGTACAGTTTAACAAAGCTTGGATTTGTTTTTTGTTAAGCATAAATATTAAATGTTATTTTCTGTGTCCATTTTCCTAATATCTCTAAATCTGAGACTTTTTAAATTATACATTTTTAGATATACATGTTATTGGTAAATAGGCCGTTTAGATTTATCAGTGGGACTCTGTGGGAAGTGCATCGTGACATCACAGACATGTGCGCCTGTGTTGTGATGACCAGTCATGTGTGTGGGCAAGGATGAGTCAGCCGTCCCCAAAAAAGAGCTTTGATCACATGACCCAACTAACCGGAATACAGATCCCAGACTGTTGAATGCTTTTTTTGGTTCCCCGAGGGTTTGACTCACCAAGCCCACTCATACACACACACACACACACATACATACAAATGCCACTGGGCAGCCACATATGTGTGGGTCAGGACCTGCAGAGTACAGATCTGATCGACCCCTTGGTAAAAACTGCGACATTAAATTTAGCTTAGCTCAACTTACATAAATTCTGACTGCGTCTGCTATTCTTGCGAGATAATGGGATAAATTTGTTCCTCTCGTTCACAGAAATGACATAAAGCTCAGCAGAAGTCCCTGAGAGTCTTGTGCTGATGTGCATGCTGCTCTATACAACAACAGATCTGCTCTCTTTCCACAGTATGTGATTATTGTAGTGTGTAAAGCTTGCGCAAGTAAAGTCTCATACTTTTTGCCTCTTTTTAATATTAATATTATGACATATATAATATCGTGAATTGTAATAATCTTTGCATTTTTATATGATTTGGTTTCATTGATAGGTCTGTGTATTGACAAGGGCCTCACGGTATGATGCATGTGTTACGATGCAATACTTTGTGACATATTGCAGTGCTCTTCAGAAATGTTGTGTATGTGCAGTTATATTGACAACTCCGCAGACCGATAAATACTTCCATTGCAGTTTATTTGCAAAGGTATTCGGATTTCCTTTTGTGTGTATGTTATTATTATAACTTATTATAATATAAGTGTAAGTTATTTTTATAACATAACTTATATTGTAAGTTATTAACATGTTATTACATGTTAATGATTTGCAAAGTTACAAATTATTTGATGACGCAAGTTATCTACAACGAATAGAGGGATTGTAGGCAACAGTTTACTTCCTCAGCCTGTTGACGTAGACACGATGGTCATTATCAATCCTGCCTGCTTCTGACTCACAGCCTGTAAGTAGCGCTGGCAAATCTGCATTTTCTGGATCAGATTTAGCTCGTATTAAAAAAGGTAGTAAAGATGACGGGGGCTGCGTCCGAAAACTCTAAATTGCTGCCTTCTGAGGCAGCTTTCCAAGGCAGGAAGGCATCTAGGCATGTCCGAATTCAATGTTAGGTTTACTTCCTGTCTCCTGAGATACCCATGCGTGGGTGTACATTAAAAATGTGATTGGCCGAGCCTGGTCGAGTTCGAAAAAATAAAATGGCGGCTAAGGACGCGACTGGAGCACAAATTTAGAGTAAATAAAGGTAGATTTTCACTTTTTATACCTTTTAATTGCATTTCTAGTGAGAAATTAGTATTGTAGTTTTCAAATATTTGATTAGTTATCACAAAGGTGATCTCTGTTTGTATTTCAAACACGCTGGCTTTGAAGTGTATCTGAAAGTCTTTCTCTGAGCTGCCTTCATGCCTCCGAAGTCATTTCCTCATAAGGCAGCGAGGCAACGAGTCACTGCCTTGAGTTTTCGGACGCAGCCAGTATTGCATTAAGAGATAATCTTTCAAACATGGTAAGGAGTGTCACATTTCCAGCTGACCCTTTAGGTATTCAAGCGAATAACAATGCACTAGATAGCTGGCCATTCAGGAGCACCACGCTTTTCAGAACGATGAGCTTTGGACAAAATTTACGCGTTTAATAGAGGCAGGGAATAAAGGAGGGAGTTTTTTAACCATAACCACACAAACAAATCGCATTACACCAAAAACACAAAACAACATTGTTTTTAGCAATGTACTAGAGTCATAAAGTCATTTAAACAGTTTTTCCACATTTCTGTGTTCAGGATTATTTGGGCCGGACCAAAACTGTGGCTCGATGATGCACTGGAGCCACCGAGGATGGCCCCGCCCCTAACATAATCTAGAGCATACGTTTAGGTTGTAGCGGTGTTTGAAAGTTGAGAGAGATGGCAGGTTTCACACGAGTGGGCTAACACATTTAATATCAGACTTTACACTGACTTTAAAGGGGGCATGTGTCTTTTTTAAGTGCTATTAGTATAATTATAGCTGTTTACGTGCTATAATTGGGTCCCAAGTGCCATTAGAAAATGTGAAAAAGATCAACCCAGTAACTTAGTTTTGGTAAACCATAGGTCATAATAATAGGTCATTGAAATTTGGCTCCCCTTGTGATGTCAGAAGGGGATTTTATTATAAAAATACCGCCCCTTAATCTTCACTGTTCAACCACGGCACTGTCATGTAGTGCACATAGAGAAAGAGAAAAAAATAATTGACAGAACAATTGAGTTTCAATTTTAACAAACCACCATTATGGTGATCAGTGTTCGCAGTTTATCAGCTCATTTGCTTTTTAAAGGACACACACAAAAATACCATATAGACCCTTTTACAGTTGGTAAACATTGTGACGTATTTGTGTGGGCGGGGCTTAGCTGGAGGCAAAAAGAGCCCCAGAGGCAATGTTGACAAGCTTAAGATAGCACGTTTTAGGAGGGATTTATTAAACATGGATGCAGAAGCAGTTTTGGAAGTGTCCGAATATGTACAGTCACTGATCCAGCGGGACCGTGACAGCTATTTTTGTAAATGAACTCTTGCGATTTTAACCAGGTTTTGGATATTTCCTAGACAACATATGAATTACTTACAGGTGGTTTGGGTAATTTTGTCTAGGCTTACTGTCTAATGTAACCTATCGCTGGGCTAACTATTAGCAATGTGGATTTTAAGAGACCATTCAAACGATGGCACACACATCTATCGCTGTATGTTTGTTTAACATTTAAGTTAAACAATAGCGCAGTTGGCGACTTTTCACTTATAAAACAGAAACTTGCTAGATAAAACCAACACACCAGTACATATGCATAGATTATAATTACCTGATATGAAGTGTGCACTGCAAACACGAGCATTATTTATGATCGTCTCCGTCTAGTCTGTACGCCACTTTGGCCACTTTGTAGGCCTGAGCAAAAGTATGCCATTTTAGGGTGTGTCCTTTAAAATGCAAATGAGCTGATGAAATGCAAACACTGATCACAATAATGGTGGTTTGTTGCAATTGAAACTTAATTGTGCTGTCAATTATTTTTCTTTCTCTTTTTCTCTCTGCACTTAATGGCAGTGCTATGGTTGGATAGTGCAGATTAAGGGGACGGTATTATTGTAATTCATCTTGCTACCTACCTCACAAAACAGACGAAATCTGAACAACTTATTTTTTTCACATGCTTGCAGAAAATGGCTTACCCAAACAAAGTTACTGGGTTGATCTTTTTCACGTTTTCTTGGTTGATAGAAGCACTGGGGACCCAATTATAGCACTTAAACATGGAAAAAGGCAGATTTTCACCCTATGGCCCCTTTAATAAATAAATGAACTTGTTTAGTCATTCACTAACTATGTCCCTGCATTGCACTTTGTTTTTGTAGCAAATAAATATTTAGTTAGTAGTTCGTTCTAATGTTCTGTTGTCATTTATTTATTTCCACCATGGTTTATCCCAACTTGTTCCAGAACTAACAAAGAACAGAAAAGCACCCTAAAATTGAATTGGACTTGTCTTCTGTGTTTCAGGTGAGAAATGTGTGCATCTGTATCTACTAACTGGAAGACTAGTATAAGTATAGGTTTATAGGTTGGGTTTGTGCTGCAGCCTGATGTCAGTGTGGACCTCTGACTCATATAAACATCCCTGGCAGCTTTGTTCGGTTCTTACGTAAGTCCGTCTGTGTAATTCACTGTATTTATTGCTTACCTATTTATATGAGCCCCTGTTTTTCATCAGACCTTTGTTTATATTCTGTCTCCTTTATTTTCCTTACGGCAATAATACACTTCTCCGGATTATCTTTTTCAATATACCACTGACTCTTGTTTGTGGCCCAGGGGTTTGTCTTTTTTTCTCTCACTGTGTTTCCTGTCATATTTGTCAGACTGCAGGCTTCAGACATGACTCAAACACTGTGGCTGTCAAAAATCAACTAGGGGTGTGTCTGCGTGTGTGCGGGAGGGCCGCACGCGAGCTGTGGCGTGTTTTAGAAATTTACTGCATCTTTGAAGCGTGTCAAGATCAGGTCTGTCCACGGAGGGGTTCGTAATGAATACGGCAGAAAATTACATGAACAGCATGACATTAAAAGCCTGCTTGCCACCCTGTTATACACCTCATAAATATTTCAATATGATCTTATTGAGAGACATTAATGTATGATAAAAGCGAAGATGATTGCCCAGTCAAAAAATCCTAAAGGAATTTCATAAGATCTTATTTGATTCTTACGATCTTATTGGATTATGTAATATTTAACATTTAGCTGTTCATATTGTATTGAAGTTATTTCATCTTGCTATGGGTCACATTGTAAAAAATTTGCTGTAATTATGCAGCTGGTTGCCAGTAACTTACTGTAGAAGATAAAGACTGAAAATGTTTCATGTTCATTTAACTTTGAACCAACTGTTGCCAGTACATAACATAAATGTAAAATCTACAGTAAGTTACTTAGCAGCTAATTTCTACAGACTTTTTTTTACAGTGCAGATAAAAGAAATGATATGAGGATCTATAAGAATTTCAAACATTTCCTTTAAATTCTTTTACAAGCACTTTATTCAATACAGATATTAAAGCAGTTTTACAAAGGTCATTAGTTATTAAAAGCAAGGATTTGAAGTTAATGATACGATTTATAGCTTTGGTATGTGCTGTAGTATAAACGGTCAAGTGTTTATTTTGGACACTTTATACACTAAATGGTCACAGCTTTTCAACAGACAATTAGGTCTGTATTCATCTTCAAAATTGAGCTTGAATCAGTTCAAAACATGTCCTTCATGTCTTACAAGAGCTCATATAGACCTAATGGTCCACTTGTGCACTATAGTTTATATTATTATACAGTAGGTGTTTGTTTGATGGTTTTAGGGAATTGAGAGAACCCTTTAAGAAATTAACCATGGTTTTACTACAGTTAAAACCAAAATCTACACAAAATAACAATGGTATGGCTATAAAAATTATAAATTAACCATTCTTACTGTATTAAAGCCATGGTTTTGCCAACGGTAATGAATACTCTGAAAATACCACAAAAACATGGCATGCATAACTTGAATGCACTTAAAGTCACTTTGGATAAATCGGCAGTGTACATTTTTAAATGTAAATAGGCTATTATTAGTTATAATATTGTTTTTATTAACTCATAGTGCCAAAAGTTGTAACGTTTTCCACTCATTTTGTCGTGAAACAACTTTATACCGTATCAGGATATGTACAGTAACCTGTAGGCTGCTGCGCACTAAGTATGCTGCATTAGAGCTGCGTTTAGTGCATTACTTTTTGTTGAAATTTCCAATGGTGTCCTTCAGATTCTGATATATGACAGACACGTCAGTGTGATCGTGTGTGGATGTCTTTATACATTCCTTAAACATATTTGAGTCCAGACCCAAACCCTAGATAATGACTATCAAAACCAGAATTTCCCCAAACGACACGAAGACTCTGTGAGATCCTGATACTATCACACAGAACACGCTGTTTAACGAGCCTGTGGGGAAACGCAATCCCGTCTTCATTGGCCAGCGGGCGGATTTGATGTAACGCGCCGGCAGACGAACCCGATGCCCTGCAGATGGTGCCGCTCAGCTGCGCATTCGGGCAACCGCGAGCGCAGCAGACGCATCACCAAACCTCTCACGCGCTTGCCGCTAAGCGCGCCGGACTGTGCGCTCCAGTGCGCGCTTCTTACATAAACTATCCGGTCGTGTCTCTCGTATGATTGCGCGTTGACGCGTGACGTCGGCTGATTTCAATTAAGTTGCTGTCATTGCGCGTGGGAACAGAACGGAGCCCTAAACCGGTACGCGTCAGATTCGTAAGCAGTGGATGCGTTTCATCGCACAGGGACGCGACGCGCTTCTCTTCGTCTTTGGATTTGGTTTTGCACATCACTCTCGTCCCGTACAGGATGGGTTTCCTCGCGCTGCTGGTTCTGTGCGCTTTTACCGGTACGGTATTCGGGGACGCTAAAGCCAGGACATGCACGGACCTCAGACACTTCTATAACACCAAGGGCTTCAATGGAGACGGAGTCCCGCACACTGAAATATCCGGTAAATGAAAAGCTTTGTTGATCTTGCAGTGTTTTAGGGTTTAAGTTTTTCAACATACATAAGCCTTGTCATGAAGGGATTAGATGCAGTGGCACAAACTCGAGTAGCCTACTTCATTATATTATATCCACAAAATGTCATTTATAATGAATTTAGTCATGCATTTTTGCTTGTTGCATTTACTAAAACAGTTTGAATACATGAATAAAGTATTAGAAGTAGAAACGTTATTCATACAGAAACACAGTGTGTCTTTCTGTCTATACATAAGTCTGTCTATCTTTCTATCTATTCACTTTTATTGTCATTCCTGGAAAATGAGACAGAAATTGTCATAAGACTTGTCACAGTCCTGTCTTTCATAAAAGTGTTGCATTGTGGTTACACACAAACATTTGCTGTTGAATGTTCTGATATTTCTGCAGTCTGAAAGTTTATTTGCTGCTTCTGGTTTGTGTGTGTGTGTGTGTGTGTGTGTGTTAGGGTGGAGTTGATTCACATCCACAGTTACCCCATGACGGCAAAAGCGTTCACAATTGATTTTTGAGACATGATTTAAGATGAAATGATTTGACCTCTGACCTCTTAGCTGGACTTAAAGGTATGCGGTGAGCTGTCACAGTACTGTAAATATAGAAGCAGTTCATTCTTGTACCTTGGTCTCTGTTTCACTGCATTTTTTACAGCCTAAGATTGACCACTGCAGCCTGGACATTATTTACCCATCATCCTTCGGTTGTGACGCACAATCCCATCCCTTGTATTTGTAATGATCAGAAAGTGTCCTCCATTTAGAAGATTAATAGAGGTGAAATGCAGACTCTGGATGCTGGAGATTAATGTGATGAAATCATTATCCTCATAAAATCGTACTTCATGTTCAGACACATTTAATCAGACTGTTTCATCATTACGATCGTTTCAGTCAGACACGCTATCAATGAGGGCCGTGTTTCGATCCTTTTTTATCCCATTAGTCTCATACTAACACATTCGCACAGACAGAATGAGATTTAATTGAAAGTAATTGTTTCAGAGTTAGGAGTTTCCCCGAGGAAATGCTCTTCAATTATCTTGCACTTTTTTAAGAAGAGAAGTTCTCTGGGTCTGCACTCAAGAGCCGACATACTTATCCTCCCATGCATAAAACTGCGGGGATCTGATTTTGGTTTTTGTGAATATTAAAGTTGCATGACTGCTGTCAGCTGTCTGGAAAGAAAATCTAAACCCAAACTCTTCTTTTTAATAGATCGAGACATTTTTATCTAACTGGTTTTCCATTCTGTTTCCTACTACAGTAACATTGAATGGGTAAATCTAATTCAGGAAATCTTTTCAAATAACAATAGGAAAAGTCTTAAAGGATTAGTTTACTTTTCAGTATTCTAATTTTCTCAGATGTTTTTCCTCAACTTTCTTATGAGACACAGATGAAACAATTGTTGAGCCAATAGGCAAAGCATAGGTTACTTTGGTCTTGATTAATTCTTTGACTTATAATCTTGGTGTTTTGGCAAATCTGAGCCAAGTTTGAGACATCGTTGAGATCATCACTTCATTTTCTCATTGTGAACCTAGAAAAATTTGTGAATCTTTCCTCACATTTTTTTCTTTGGTCAAATTTTCACTTTTTCAAAAGGAAATGTCTTAAAGGTGCAATGTGTAACTTTTAAAAGGATCTCTTGAGAGGAATGCACAACCCAGTCTCCTGAGGTTGCGTATAAATAGCATAAAGTGTAAAACTCGTGCAATACATACGCCAAATTCCACTTTGGCCTGCATATGATACGCAAGTCCTTCCCATTCACTTAAACGGTGCATCTTTTCTTGTCGTTTTATTTATCGGTTTCTCAATTCCCTTCTGTCTTTTAAACCATTTTCACTTGGGTTTAGGGTTAGATTTTAGATTTGCTTAATGAGGTTATTTAATATACAGGTTTCTCAATGTTTTTGTCCATATTTAAGCCATGGTCGCTTGGAGTTGGGGTTTGGGTTAGGATGTCAGTTTTATATAACAAAAAGTTATTTTAACCCTAAACCCAAGCGAAAATGGAAAAAAATAGCAAAAAAATTGAGAAATCGATAAATAAAACGAAAAAAAAAGATGCCACGTTTAAGTGAATGGGAAGGACTTGCGTATCATATGCACGCCAAAGTGGAATTTGGCATATGTATTGCACGAGTTTTACACTTCGTGCTATTTACACGCATTTTCAGGAGACTGGGCTGGAATGCAATATAATATACATAACTATATTATTATTAGTTGTGTACTATATAAAGACCTTACATAATGAACTGTATTGTTTTTATTACCTTAAAATGAGACGTTTTTATCTCCATACACCGCAAATCTCCTTACATGGAAGTCACCGTCATGTTTCTACAGTAGCCCTAAACGAACACACTGTTTTACAGATTGCATTTTGTCCCAACGTGTCTCAGATGATGAAATGTTTGTCCCGTGGCGGCTACTTTATGCATTTTGAAATTGAGGGGTAAGCTGTTGGTTGCAATTCGCAATCTTACCACTAGATTCCGCTAAAATGTACACACATTAAAGGTGTAGGGGAGGAGTTTCTTGAATTTTAGAAAAGAGACGCCTTCTCCACTTTGACAACTAGGAGGACCAATAGTCTTGATGATCCACCCGGAAAAAGAAAATCCTCCGCAATACCTTTAACTTTAAAGAGAAAGTTCACCCCAAAATTATTATTTTTTTATCCTCAAAATGTTACAAACCTGTATTAATGTCTTTGTTCTGCTAAACACAAATAAAGATATTTTGAAAAATGTTAGTAACAAAGCAAATCAGGTGCATCATTGACTTCCATAGTAAGAAAAAATAATACTATGGAAGTGAATGGTGCCCCTGATCTATTTGGTTATTAAATATGTTTAACATATTTGTGTTCAGCAAAACAAATACATTTAAACAAGTTTATAACAACTTGTAGATGAGAAAGTGATGACATCATTTTTTTTCATTTAAATAAATAAAGCCGATTTTGAGATTTCTGGATTGTACATCATCTTGACTAAAATCCCTCGAGTGCCATGTTCTGGCCCCTGAGCATAATTGTGAGCTTGTGTGTGTTTGTGTTTATTGTGTTTTGTATCAACAGCAGAAAAGCTTATTTAAGAGCACCTGTCTTGTATCAGTCACACATGCATGCTGTTTTACTCACAAATGAGTTATGATGATGCTCCCCTGGTGATCTGGATAGGGGTTTCTGTCATAACAAACTGTGGCACACCCTGCAATTGGCCAAACAACTCCAACGTCCCACGCCAGTTCCTGATCCTATGAGAATACACAGTGATAATCTGTAACTCACCTCCTTTAAGCCAAACACATGTCTGTGTGTCATGGTTAGTATTATATGATGATGACTCTTGTCAGTTGTATTCAATTTCTGTAGTTTGCATCATTTTGGAAAAACAAGTGTGTGTTCCCTGGGAATCGAACACATTTGAGAAAAATTAAACTCCCATCTCTTTTAATTCGCTTTGCATGTTGTCTTGCAAAGTGTTATTTGTGTAGCAAAAATGATTACTTATGTTGTAGTTGCTCTTTCAATGGGAAGAAAACTCTAAAGCATCTGATACATTTATACATCACATATGCACATGCAGATGCTCTAACATTCAAGTTAATGTTCAGTCATTACAAAAGCAGACTACTTTAATATGTGAATAATGCAATAAAAAGCCATACGGTAAGAGACCACGAGAAAGACGTGTGCCAGAAAGCTATTAAAAACTTTAACCTGTAGCATCTGTAGTAATAGTGTAGCGCCCCCTAGCTGTCTTTGCAGTGATTATAAAGAAGCTATCATCATTGTGTTGTATACTTCAGAGCATTAAAACACCACCCCGTGGCAAAACTGCAATTTGTGCATCTGCTGGGGCCTCTTTTTTGTGAAATGGCCTGTGGAGTTTACACTGACATCATTTACTGCAGTGACTTGTGGCACATCTCTGTGCATGAATATTTCAACATTTAAATCACATTTCCTATACATCTATTACAGTACTGCGTTTCCTTATTCCAGATACATGCATGTTGTCTGTGTGCATATTCAGTTCTATGGATTTGTTGGGAGTGTTGATATGAATGCATTAATTGCAGATTAATTTGCGTATATATAAATGCAATCGATATCAAGATGAAGAGGGTGCTGAGCATTGCTACACACACACACACACACACACACACACACACACACACACACACACACACACACACACACACAGGGATGCATTTATAGTACTGATGCTATAGCTGTTGAAAGCATTAAACTGTAATCTGTTCTCTTGAGTCTGACACTCGTGTGTTTGATGTCACACAGAGAAGAGAAACCGCTAGAGAAAATTTTGTGGATGAGAAAGATAAAGAGTGGATATAGAGCCTCTCATTTCAATCAGCAAAATTTTAAGACCTGAACATTGTTTTGGATGCTTTGTGGCTGTGCCATCCCTATCGTTTTTTTTCAACCGGCTTACCAAGTAATGGTCGACACAGTCAGTACTAAAAAGAACATCTTGGCTATTATGATCCACCAGTCCAGCATGGTCATTTATGCTAAACTGATTTTTTGGGGCGTTTGTTTTAAGTGTTATTGTCTTGTTATTAGTGGACCAGACTCTGGGGTTTTTTGACAATTGGTGAGACATTAACCTACCCAGTCTCCTGAGGATGCGTATAAATAGCACGAAGTGTAAAAATAATGCAATACATAGGCCAAATTCCACTTTGGCGTGCATATGATACGCCAGTCCTTCCCATTCACTTAAACGGTGCATCTTTTTTTGTCGTTTTATTTATTGCTTTCTCAATTTTTTTCTGTTTTTTTAAACCATTTAAAAAGTTTAGGGTTAGATTTGAGATTTGCTTAAGGAGGTTATTTAATATACAGGTTTCTCCATGTTTTTGACTAGCCATGGTCACATGGAGATGGTGTTAGAATTGGCATTTGGGTTAGGATGTCATTTTTAAATAACAAAAAGTTGTTCTAACTCTAAACAAAAGCGAAAATGGTAAAAAAAGCAAAAAAAAAAAGAAACCAATAAATAAAATGACAAAAGATTGCAATTTAAGTGAATGATAAGGACTGGCGTATCATATGCACGCCAAAGTGAAATTTGGCGTATGTATTGCTCGATTTTAACACTTCGTGCTATTTATACGCATCTTCAGGAGACTGGGCTCCATTAACCTGTGTTTGTGCGCGGGCAGAGATCTTGGCCCGTGATCTTGGATGTGAGCCATAGCTTGAATATTGTAAGTGTAAAATCAGCAGCTGAAGAGAGTCGCGGTAAGTCTGCAGTACCGGGTGGTCTATTAAATTATCTGGGCACTAAATATGACAAATAACTGACTCTGATTGTAATACATGCAGTGTAATGTAGTCTCAGCCTTCTTGTGAGTGAAGGGCACATGAGAGAGAGAAAGAGAGAGAGGTAGTGACAAGCCAAGGTGACCTTTAGATGAAGACATCTTTGATAAATTGAGAGAGAGAGAGACAGTGCTAAAAATGGGATCTGTAATGATACTGATATATGATAGATACTGAATAGCAGGTTAATTTTTTTAAATGTATCTTCCAAACAAGTCCCTTATTTTATTTTATTGCTGAAAATTTTTACACAATTACAGTAAAAAAATTATATATATATATTATATATGTTATACTATATTATATGTTTATCAAAAAATTTTTTTTTTAATTTTAAATCCGCTTAATTCTTACTTAATGCCATTCAGAAATATCACTTAGAAGAATCCATTAAAGGATTACTCCACTTTCATTAAAAAAATCCAGATAATTTACTCACCCCCATGTCATCCAAGATTTTTGCCTTTCTTTGTTCAGTCGAAAAGAAATTACGTTTTTTTTTTTTTTTGAGGACAACATTCCAGAATTTTTCTCCATCCAGTGGACTTTAGTGGACCTCAACAGTTTAAATGTAGCTTAAGCTTGAAAATTGCCCCATCATTTACTCACCCTGTAACCACCCGCGTTACATATGTCCATCCTTTTTTCATACAAACACATATTCAGATATTTTTTTAAATAGCTCTTCTTATCTTTATAATAGATGAATACAGGGTCCGCCATGTGACGCTCCAGCATGACCTTACATATTACGTAATCACATCAAAAGGTGAAGCGTTACATAAAAACGCACACTTGCAGACCATTTTAAACAATTAACTAACACAAAGACATTAATTTGTATCATCCACATACAATGTCTAAACCAGTGGTCTCAAACTCCCGGCCCGCGGGCCATTTGCGGCCCGCCCTCCCCCTCTCTGCGGCCCGCGTCACCTTTCAACAATATAACGTAGCCTATTCTGGCCCGCAGAAAGATTTTTATTTAAATTCGTTTTTTTATTTAAACGTTTAAGGGTTCGGTCACATGTCGCGTCTAACAACGCGAGTTAAAACGAGTCGAGGCGTTTCTTAAAGTATGTTTACTTTTCAAAGTGCTTGCTTGGGAGCGGAGGTTGCGCAGCGTGGGATCGCGTCACCTGTTGCTACGCACCCACGAGCGCGCGCTCCGTGATGGCGAGGGTAACGGAATGCGTGATCGGATTTTAATTCCTCTCGCGTCAATCATATCATTGTCACAATGCGATCAGTTCATCTGATCGCGACTTTGTAGTGTTTGTCCAGAGAAGATTTGTTACTTCCGGGTGGATACTCTGTTACTCAGAGAAGAGCTGCTGTGGGGTTATTACCGTAGTTCACATCAAGTCACAGCTTCTAATGGAGACACCGCAGTGGGAGATGTACTGCAACAGTTTAATATTAAACTACGGATGAGAAAATGACCCATCAAAGTGCCCAGGTTAGGAAAAGAGGAAAGATGAGGAGAAATTACAGATGATACAAGTATGTACACTTCTATATATAATGAAATATATATGAAGTATAATACATTATTATCTTGTTTGCTTATACATAGAGCAGTATTATTTATTTTTACTTTCCAACTAGCTTATGTAACATTGACTACCCATCCAAATGTTTTAGGATCACTTTCACTTATTAATATTTTTCTAAATATAATAGCAAATTCATTAAAACGGTGGAATAACAAAAAGGAACATAATGAAGTCAATACTATGACTGAAAACAGTCAAAAATAAATAAAAACAGAAACAAGTACTGTTGGTAAAAAAATATTATAATAGTTTATAAATGTATAGGAATTAAATTTGTTAGTTTTAATAGGCCTTAGTTAATAATTCAAAGCCTAATAAGGTTAAGAAAATATTTACTTACTTATATAAAATAATTTATATTAAAAAATAAAAAACACTGTTTATATATTTTCAAGTATTACTATACATTAAAAAATATTTTAAACAAATATTGTACTTTTTTGAACGTAAAATAGCTCTGCGGCCCTCTGATGAAATGTCAGTCTCAGAAATGGCCCCAAGCCAGTTTGAGTTTGAGACCCCTGGTCTAAACGGTCCTCTTTCTTCACACTTATAAACACTTGTTCATTTTATCAAGTAGTTTCTTGAAGTTTCACAGCATTGACCTTCAAATTTATTCTGACCTCTTATTGGGTGATTTTGCTTTGATTTTTGGTTCATTTATGAAAAAAACTTTTTAAATAAAATTTGTGTTGTTTGTAGTGAATGGCATAATTATAGTTTTCACTAGCCTAGCAATTCTAGTCAGAATTTGAGTCTGATCCATTGAACTATAATTAGGGCTGCACAATATATCGAAAATGTATCGCCATCGCGATAACAGTGTATGCGATATGCATATCGCAGGGAGCTGCGATAACTTGCATTTATTTTACGTGTCTATCATTTGAGTGTTGCATGCTTAGATCGTCCAAATGACACCTATCAGAAGGTGGTTCCCACACACTTACTTTACTTGGGCGGCTCTCTCAAGTATATTAACAACTGTACACGTATATTTAGCATCAAATTTTGTTTTTTTCTGTCCGTGATAATGACATTATGCGTGCGAGCAGGTCGTGTCTTTTCTGATGAGTTCGCTGTGCGTTCGCGTGCTTTCTGTTTCTCGATGGATTAGGTGCGACGCAAAGCTCAGTGTCACATTGTTTCCTTCCATGTTCCTGAACTTGATCACAGTTGTATCCATTAGAGGTCTTCACGGAAGGACACGAGTCAATATTTTGAAAGGTCAGTCGGGTCCGAGTCGGTCCCATTTTAATTACTTCAGGTACCGGGTCTGTTTAAACCCAAGTCGATCAGAGACGGCCGTGAAGAGTCAGTCAGCGCTAACGTGCTATAGCGCATGTGCAGTCTCAAGCGTGCCTCCGGTTTCTATGGTAATGAAAACTGACTCTTGTTTATATAAAGTCACAGCCACGCCCTCCACTTTCTTTCTCCCATGTTTATAGTATTATTATCAATGAACCGTCTTTTTATATGTTGGCTACAAAGATGGTAGCAAATAACCAATGTTAATGCCAAGCCCATTGTACTGAACGAACAGCTTAAACTGTCAAACAGTCATTATGTAAGCTGAATCTACATACTTTATATAGAGTATACTTTTGAATCTAAAGTAATGACGGATTAAGCTCTTTTAATCTGCAACAGAGGAATAGAAAGAGAGGCAATTTTACTGCTTCTACACAAACCTATCAACTTTATAATCTCTAGACCTATTTATAATCCATAGACCTGCATTGTCTATCATTAATATATTATACATTTTATTGTATAAAGTTAGTCTTTCTACACCTCTCACAATGTTAATAAATCCCTTTAAAGGGGTCATATTCACAAGTTCATTCAGCTTTGTTCATGTCAAAGAGAAAGGAAATAGAGTTTGGAGTAGTTGGATTTATGAAATTAATATAAATATTCAATAAATCAAAGTACTGCGTTATGGTCACACATTACTAGTTTTTTGTCACATGTATAGCATAGTTTAATTACATCTTTAGAATATGCATTACCTCTTTATTTCATTGCATATCTAAATGCTAAAATAAAAGCAAATAAAAAATAATTTCTCTAAGTAAGACATATCGCAAGGCATATCGCCATTGCACCCACAAACAGAACTATCGCATTTCGCATATTTTCTCATTATCGTGCAGCCCTAACTATAATTATGAGGTGTGTCTCAACCGAAAAATGCCTCTGCACTCAATTGGATAGACCTACGACCAATCAGAGCAACGGAGTGTGTGACGTATGTTGAAATGACGTCTTTTGCAGCCTGACCAAACTGCTAGTTATTTCGCTACAATGACACTAACATTGTGATTATACTAAGTCTGAGTTAGCGAACGTACATCAACACCTACTATGTTTACAACATTTCATTTATATCACAACTTAAGTATTTACTAAGTCATACAGTAAGACTATCTCTTACCATTTGTACATTAGTTGAACTTCATCCACGACGATACCCATTACGTTGGCTTGAAAATATTGGAGCCTAGCATGTCCCTCCACTTATTCAGCAGTTGCAATTCCGGGCTTCCAAAAAGAAGCTGGAAACCACCGCTACTTATATCCATCTCGTCAGGCACGCCGAGTTGCATCGCTGTGATACCCATTTCAGATGCTTCTTTAACTTTGTCCTCCATAAGTGCGATCAACTCTTGCCGAATCCCGTAGGAAAGACGGCAAAAACATCAACAAATGCTTTGCTCACGTTTCTCTGTTCCTCTTTTAAAATCAATGCTCTGTCGATATCTTTTAGAACAGACTTTTAGAATGTCAGAATCTACACATCTGAATTCTACAGCGGCAGCCATTTCGTTGTAAACAGATTCAACACACTCGCTCTTTGGTGACGTGGTTGATTATGTTACTGTTGACATCTGTCCATCATCGTATAAAGCCCGTCCTGACAATTTGATTGGTTCGACCAGTTTTGGGTCTAGCATAGTAGCTCCTCAACGGAGAAACCCCAGACTGATCTTCCCGTTCTCAAAATGTTGTGGGCGGGGCTAAGATCGGCTGGCACCCAGGCTAAGTTTTCACCACATAAATTATTTCAATCATTCAGATATACACCTTCATGATAAATTGTTTAGTCTTGTGAACCTAAACATAAACACCAGATGGTACATTCAAGGGCTTTTTTTCAGCATTTTCAACTTTTTAGCACATCCTCTGTGGACATATTGACATTCTGAACCAATACTATATGTTATTCAGATATATGTTGATTTTTTTTTTGTACAGTTGACTAAAAACAAGGTGTGTGCTGATTGTCATGACTGTGACCACACAGATCTGATACACCAATAATTCACTCAGAACCAACGCCTAAAACCCAATCTTTTCTGTGTCTGCACTGATGGGTCTAATCCACAGCTTGTCCATTTTTGACACCTGTGCTTTGTAGCACTTGAATAGTTCGACTGTATTGTGAGTTTTTGACCCGGACTCTGAGGGCACGCTGTTCTCTGGGAAATTGTTTTATTGGTTATAATTCTAACCACAAACTAGTCTTGATGATTCATTGTAAGAACCAAATTGTACGCTCCAATTACATAGATATTCAAACTTCAGAATGATGCAATTTGTTCCTTTCTTCTTTCTTCTGAGTTTAATTACTGCTGTAAAGTTTCCTCTGCTTGTGTCTTCCTATTCTAATACGTTCACACTGGCCAGATAAACATTTCCAAACACACACACACACACACACACACACACACACACACACACACACACACACACACACACACACACACACACACACACACACACACACACACACACACACACACACACACACACACACACACACACACACACACACACAAACACACTTTCATTTCTGGAGCAAATACACATGTGTAGGGGTGAGCAGGGCACAAACTAACGCGGGGTTAATTGTAACATGGCTACTTTACATATTTCTACAGGGCCAGCAATCTGTGCTTTTAGTCAGAAGATCTCCTGTGAATTTTTAAAAAGTTTTGATGTGTTTTGGATATGATATTGAACAAAGAGGAAGTACATTTCTTAATCTTATGTTTGTTTATTTCTGAGTTGGGTGTGGTAAGTCCCCAAATCCAACCTTATATTATAGTAAATCAATTAATTAAATGATGATCTTTACAAGTATGTACCACCACAGAATTGCACTATTAGCTTTACATTACCATAACAAATGTGTTTTATACACACAAAGTTACAACAAAGTTTAAACTAGCAACAAAATGTCAAGAGTCCTAAAACAAACACTGATCGCCATAATGGTGACTTAAAATGAAACAAAACATCAACATTTAAATTTAATAAGTGAATTGTGTTTTCTACAGCAATATTTTTACCAAATATTTTTAAAATAATCTTTTAAATTAACAAAATGCAATGTTTCTCTATCATTTACATAACAAGCAAACAAGTCAATAAAAAAACAGTTAAGTTTAAACGTGACATTGTCATAATGTTTCAAACATTTCTCTAACGTTCAGACAACCCAGAAACGTTTTAGATCGTTTAAAAAACTGGACACTTCTGTTAGCAGAACTTTTTTGAGAATGTTGGGAACTTTCAGTGAACGTTCTTAGAACTTTTTTCTGTTAGCTGGGCTACTGTATATGTGAGTTCATCATTTGTACTCTGCATTGGGCTATGTGTGAATTATAACCACAATTATTAGTCAGAAAATATCAGAAAATAAAAACTTCATGTAAACTGAAGAGGTTTGTTGTAAAGATCATACTGTGATCTCCTTACTCTGATTACTGAAAAAAGAATCACATTATTGGTGTAAACCTAGTCATTGTTTCATATCAACCCAGAATGAAGATTTTGTCATTATTTACTCACGCGTAAGAGCTTCATTTATCTTCGGAATGCAAAATAAGATATTTTTCGATAAATTCTAAGAGCTTTCTGAGACTCACAACTTTTAAGGCCCAGAAAGTCAGTAAAGACATTGATAAAATAGTCTACGTGACTACAGTGGTTCAATCTTCAAACACAAGAATACATTTGCTTCTCAAGAAGTCAGTCTCTAAAGCGCATTTACGAAAGCGGCACACACGTTTTAAATGTCGGCCATAGATATATACATACCTAGATGCCACATTATCGTCTAGTATCTATGGAGCAGTCAAATGCACTTACTTTTTAAGTGCAGGATTTTATAGAGAGCATGTGGTTAAATGGGTTGGTAACATCTGGCCAAATTTAGCAAGACGGCTATCATCTCTCCAACAGCTATAATTCAGAAATTATGATTTGGATAAAGTTGGCTGAGAAACCAAATTCAGCCCACAGCTTAAAAGAAACCGATATTACAGTGTTGATTTGTTGTTAAAATTATTGTACATTGTCACCCCTGACATGTGATATAAAATTAATTAGAAGAAGAGACAAGAGAAGATTTACAAAACACAGAGTAACAGAACTAAAGCAAAAAAGAAAAGTTTCTGGAGATTGTCAAGTTTGGTTTTAATTTTAGTTTCTCTGGCCTGATGCTCCTAACAGCAGCGTAACTTAAACCCCAAGAGATTGAGTATTAAGCTTCAGGCCAGAACTGAAGTAGGGTCGGGAAGAAAAACAGAACCCAAAGGGAGCAAAGAGAAATGAAGATATTGGGGATCTGGGACACTAAATGCACTAGAATAAGATCAAGCAAGCATGCTGGGTGAGCTGTTTGTTCCCAATAGTGAAGTTCGGTGTGGCGTCCTGTTAAATTTGTGCAGACAACAGTGATCTTTGTGGCTCCGCTATGGTGGACTGGGAGCATAGAGCGTGTAGCTTGGCCAGGTTCACAGCAGCTGTAGGGAGGGGTGGGAAAATGAGCGAGATTTCACCCCATTCATCATATGAGCTTCTGACGTAATAACATCAGTAATGGTGCTTATGAGAAACTGTTCAATGTACAGCAAGCTCATAAAATCACTCACACATATGGCATGGCGGGGCGGTGGAAAAATGCTGTCGGGGTGATGCAGGTGGATGCTGGGAAGAGCAATGCTGTGGCTTTAAATTGCTCAAACCATTTCTCCTAACCGGTTTTCTCGTTCAGCAAGTCATTTGGTTTGCTTCAGGAACACAGTAAAGGTCTTCACAGGTCCACTTAGATCCAAGACCTGAGACCTGAGCGGGTTCTGCTCTAAAACTTTCATGTGTGTCTCAGACACTGGTCAGGTGTAATATTAGTAGCCTCGGGTAATTTTAAATGAACGTGTTTTTGCCAAACGGACCAAGAAGACATGAACTATCATGTGTGTGTGCATAGAGTCCTTTTCCAACCCCTCCTCTGTTTGCCAAAAGTGCTTTTGACAGTGAATGAGTTTACATGTACAATATAAGCGGATAACTATCAAAAAACTGCTTATTATAGAAAACTGTTTTCATGCGTTTACATGCAAATCAATGAACCGGCTATGCAGACAACTGCATTTACATGGAACCTGGAGATTTGTCAGGTTTCTAGCAGGAGGTGACGTCACCGCCTATAGTACATATAGTTGTTCAAAAAGCAGATGACATATCTGTCTTAATCTATACTTAATCTATATCTCATTGTGTCTGCAGAACCTGTAAATGTAACATGAGCTTTTCTTTTCACAGCTTTTCTGCCACCTGCATTAGTAGAGAGGAGACTTTTATGCGTTACTTTGCGCTTACTTCCACGTGTGACGTTTATCTTTCACATGCAGAGACATGCGCACATGAAGAAAACTGCGAGAAAGCTGGTTAAGGTGTTTACATGCCACACGAAATCGGGGTATGTGCAAAAACTACCTCTGCCGATCGTTTTTTGCTTACGCCGTTTATGGACTTTCCCAGATAAAAGAAACCCGTTTTACGCCATGAGCCCACGTTATCAGTTTATTAAGCATAATCGGCTTAACACTGTGCATGTAAACGCACTCATTGTGTTGCTGGTGGTAGGTTAATTTTCATTTAGATAGACCTGTCTATTAATTTTGAATGCACACTGTAGAGGTTACCTTGGTGTCGTCAGATAAGAAATGAAAATAAATGGAGTAGCGGGCCAAATTGGATGTGAGACCACTGGGTCTCTTTTTGCCTGACTGGTGCGTGCTGGTCTGCAGAAAGCACACACGTCGATGCCATTTACATTTGGGTTAAAAAGACATTGCCACTCGGTCAAACTTAGGTGTAATGTTCTCATGTTTGACACGGGTCTGGCCTTTCTTTAAAAAAAAAAAAATTATTCACGTCGGGTAAAAAGTGATTCGGGTCATTTCGGATCGGTACATTTTTTTTTGACCTGAGAGGACCTTTAGATCACACCCAATC
Organism: Misgurnus anguillicaudatus; assembly: GCF_027580225.2. NCBI lineage: Eukaryota > Metazoa > Chordata > Actinopteri > Cypriniformes > Cobitidae > Misgurnus > Misgurnus anguillicaudatus. The sequence goes on along the minus strand of NC_073338.2, from coordinate 50,203,279 downwards.
AGATGTTTGGTATAAACATATTTTTAGACCAATTTAGACCAATGAACAGAAAATTTGATCTCAAACTTTTCATGGCTTTCTGCAGTAGTGGTGAAGAGTGCCATGCTGTTCTAACACTTATTGAAAAGAATGTCATACTAAGTGTTTTTGTCTTGATTTCAAGCTAGAATATTAAAACATTCTTAAAACGAGATACATTTACTTGATATGTAAAGTGACCAAAGATTTTAAAGCTCATCTAATATGGCAATTTTTCAAGATGTAATCTTAGTCTCAGGTGTCCCCAAAATGTGTCCATAAAGTTTCAGGTCCAAATACCCTATAGATAATTTATTATACCATGTTAAAAATGCCTATTTTTTGATGGGCAGGTACAAGTGCTGTTTTGGGGTGTGTCTCTTTAAATGAAAATGACCTTTTATTTTTGTTGTCTGTTGTTTAATTGATATAATGACACAAAGCAGATTTTTTTGAGGGTACTGCCACTTTAAAAACAGATAAGCATTTTTTCACTTCAACACATAGCTAATTGTTTTTATTAAAATACGTGCCAAGACGATGGTATTGCGAAGCGCGCAGATATTCTGTGTTTGCATGCTTTTTGAACGTATGTATCTGTTTGAGTATGCGTGCTTCTGTGTGCTCAGAAAAGAGATCACATGTTTGCACCCTCAAATTGTACAAATGGATGAAATGTTAGCATTTTTATTTATATAGCGCTTTTCACAATTGTTTCAAAGCAGCTTTACATTAATAAAAGCAGGAGAAAACACAGAAAAATCGGTGGACAACATTAGCAGCAGAGTACAGCGGCATATATTAAACTGTACTAGCGAGCGTAGTAATGGTGTAACGTATAGAAGAGGGTGCTAACTTAAGCCAATGTCAGCTGACTCCCTAGAGGTTTAGAAACACATTCAAATGATAACCTTTCTATATAAATAGTTATTAATTTCTGAATGATTCGTATTTGATTATTATTAAATAGATTATTATAATTTATACATGTGTTCCTCTGCTTTCCCTCAAAAATGGGTGGGTGGACCAGCCGTCAATCTGTGTTAGGGGGGTGCCACCCTGGCTCTTTTGTATCCTCGCAACTGGTAAAGTTAGTTTGTAAAGTTTTAAACATTGCTATTTTTCTTACGAAAATCACATTGATAACCCTCAAAAGGGCTTTATTAACTTCCTGTGGATTACTTCTGTGATGGACTTTTTTGGCTTGAAATAAGAAGCACCATTTACTATCATTATAACGCTTGGAACAACCAGGACATTTTTGCATAAACTATGCCTTTAAGTGCATCAGTCTACTGTTGTGCTATGATCTACCGTATTTTAGATTTACTTGCATTCAAACAACATGTAAAAACAAAATATGCAGAAAATTGTGCGTCATGGATTACAAAACCTTTAAAACATTAGCAATGCAGGACTAGCTTCATATTAGATCATTGAGGTTAAGATCCTTGAGTTGGTTTTCATTAATATCATGTGGAAAAAGCCCGTCAGAATCTCCATCCAGCTAAAGAGAGAGAACGATTGTGTGTATCTGTAGAGTTGTTGTTTAGCTGAAAACTTGGTGTTATGTAATTCAGGATTTTGTAATGTGAGATCAGTCTAGTTTGCAGCCTCTATGGCTCATATAATAATTTATTACGGCTGTAATGAGAATTGTCATGGTGTTAAAAAAATGAAGAGATTGTGAACATCAGTACGCTAATTGCAGGGCCTGTTCTCCCCGAGGCAAACTGAGGTTAAATGCTATGCTGACAGCTACAATGGAGATGGAGAGCGATTTTCATCAGTCTAGTTCATGGGTCACACTTATCTGGGAGTGAACCTACAATCTTTGTGTTAGCAGCACAGATCTTTAACATTACGCTGACACTTTATGACACATGGAGAGGAGCCACCGCTGAAACATGCATGACTGGAGGATTTTTGTGCACTTTTATCTATATGGTCTTTATACACCCATGTACCCATTTAAAGGGCAGTTCTAACACAGTTAAAGAATTGGATTCCTCATGCTAAACATTGGCAAAGGTTCAAAAAAGCAGTTGGACGTATTTCTGAGCCAAACATCCCTTTTTTCGACTTCTGAATCTGTTGCATAAGAGAGCCTCCCCACAGTGGAAGTCCTTATATGGGCACATTAAATCAACATCACAGAAAGATTGTGTTGTTGTTTGTGAGTGAAATATAAGCTTGTTTAACTTCACAAAGAACGCAGCTTTATAGAAACAATCGATATGGTTTGTATATCTCGGGTAGCAGTTGTGCATGTGTCTTTGTTTAATGGCAGATTTCATTAAAATGGGGCGGGTCATGAGTCGCACACAGTAAGTAAAACTGCATCAAATGTCTGTGTTTTGTTGGCAATTAGTGCATAATTGCATATAATGTAAATGACACGAACGTGCGGTTATCCAGAGATAGTGGGATAATGTTTTTTTTTGTGTTTTGCTTGCTCGTGACTTGCTCCTTCTGACCTGCGGTACGCCTCGAGAGGGTCGTGCTTCCGGAAACGATTGGTAGATGGGATTTGTCTTTTATAAATCGAATAAAACTCTTCTAAGATATGAATGATGTAATACTACTCTATAGGTACTCAAGACATAAGATAAGCCGAAACAGCGTGTGTTATGTAAGGAATAATTGACGACGGGCCATTGAATTATAAGAAAATAATGCACACCCAAGGTGCAATGCGACACGACGCGAAGCGGGTGTGCATTATTTTCAAATAATTCAAAGGACCGGAGTCAATTATTCCTCTTGTACCACGGTTACCACAAACATTGCTCTGGTGCATATTTTAAAGACATTTGACAAGTTAGGTGTGCGGTTATCTGAAATTAATGCATACCCACGGAACATTTCTCAAACAATCAGAATACAGCATTCAACAGACCCGTGGTATAAATGAACCTACAAAGAAATCTGATTTCTCTTTATCGTAATTGGAAATGGACCTTACAGATAGCTAGCAAACTGAAAATCTGTGACATGAAAGACACTAAAATGACTTCTTTCTGTAGGTTATATTGCAGATTTGTATTTATTTCCATTAACAATTACTGTGGTAAAATGTGCAGATCCAATTACTTGATACCGATAGATGCCGGTAGTTTTGCTTTAACTCCTTGTTTCAGATTATTAAGTTGATGCTGTGAAATCTTAAAAGTGCAAAGCATGCAAACTAGAAATCTTTATGGTCCACTTAGATCTAAAAACCTGAAATCCGACCCGAGCGGGTTTGGGTCTAAAAGTTTCCGAGGCACACGGGTCGGGTATAATATTAGCAGCCTCTGGTCTTGGGTAATTTAAAATTAATGTGTTTTAGCCGAACGGCTTTAGAAAATGGTTTTATCTACCCATACCGATTATAGGCCGACACATCCGTGCATCCCTAGTAAATGGTAAAGGATATTATCCCATATATTTAAATGCTGGTCGTATCATCTCTAAGAGACAAGCCTTGACACAGAAAGTGAGCTATTTTTGTTAGATGACATTGATGTATTTTTAGATGTGTTAAAAGCACACTGTAAAACATTTATCTCTATCTGTCTCCTGAGAAACCGCTAACATGAAGATAACACAAGACTGTAATCTCACAGCGCCGCTGCCTTTATTCCTGATTTTATTCCTCTCCTCCATGAATATTATAGAAATACTGCAGAAAATCTGCTTGTTTGTTTAACGCTGATCTGTGTGAAATATAATCAGTTTCATCGATTTGATCAGTTTGTGTACTGGCTAAAATTACACAAATTCAGTATTAAATATAATAAATGATCAAAAATGACACACGCATTAAATCTCTACATTTTAACAGATTTAAGTCTACAGTTTTTTGGTTAATTGATTAGGCTTTTCATTGGCAAAAGCATGATTTTACTGCAGTAACCATGGTTTAAACATGGTTTTTGCAGCACAATCATGGTTATTTTGTGGTAACCATGGTTTAACTATAGGAATCATGTTTTTGTTTTTTTTATTGTACAATATCATGGTTAATTTTCATAAGGGATTGTCTCGCTTTCCATTCCTCGTTATTGTGCATGCTGCATGGTGTTCCTATAGCTCAATTGCTAAAACATTTTGTTAGAAACACAAAAGTTGTGGGTTCAATTCTCAGGAACACATATACTGATTAAACATGTATAGCCTGAATGCAATGTACTGTACGTCACTTTGGATAAAATTATCTGCGTAAATGTTGCATTTTATTTTTCCAATATGATTTGAGATTAAAGTGGTTTCCAATAGATGTCCTTGAGATTTGAGGTCATTGAGTGCGTTACATGCACAGTCTTACGCCGATTATGCTTAATAAACTGATAACATGTGGGGTCATGTAAATGCGTAAACGGTTTTCTTTTTTATCGGGGAAAGCCAGCGTAAGCAAAAAAACGATCTCTCAGTTTTGTTCATGTGCGCATGTCTCCGTGTGTGAAAGATAGACGTCACACATCGAAGTAAGCGCGAAGTAACGCATAAAGTCTCCGCTTTACTAAAGCAGTTAATAAAAAATACAATAAATAAAGCTGATGCCATATTTACAGGTTCTGCAGAGACAAAAAGAGATACAAAGGTATAGCTTAAGACAGATATGCCATCGACTTTTTAACGACTTTTATGTACCATAGACGGTGACGTCACTGCTTGCAAGAAACCTGACAAATCTCCAAGTCCCATGTAAACGCAGTTTTCTGCATAGCCGGTTTATTAATGTGCATACGCATATAAACAGTTTTCTACAATAAGCAGATTTTTCATAGTTATCAGCTTATTCTGTGCATGTAAACGCACTCAATGGTTCTCAAAATGTTTCTCATGTGCACCCCCTTGTGTAGGGTGCATCAGTCCCCCAAAGACTTCAGAGAATTCATGACATAAAACAATCTCAAACTTAAAATTTGAATTAAACAAACCATATTAAATTATACAATGTAGTGCTGTTGGCTATTCGCCTCATTTTTCTGAAGCATAAAAATGTCATAAAACTGGGACCCATCTGGCATCATCTCACAAACCCCCAATTTGAGAACCACTGGTTGGGGTGTTTAAAAACCAAATTGCCAACTGGGATGCCACATATTTTCTGTCCCTGTACTTCAGTTGGTAGATGGTTTTGTGTATTATTGTATATGAATGTGTTAATCCTTCAGTACCTTAAAACATTCACTGTTGTACCACCATCTAATATAATGTCTGTACAGTTGCTGTTTTATCTACCCCTCCGTGAAATGTTATGGATATAAATGTACAAGGAATATCAGTACAGGAGTGAATATGTGTTTGTCTGTAATAGAAGTTTCTCCACACTGTGACCTCACCACATGGCATCACTCAACAAAATTGAGTCACAAATCCACACAGGCCGACGGGTAGAGGAGATAGATAGAGAGAGACAGAGAGAAAGAGAGAAGGAGGGTGAGAAAAACAGTAAGAAAAAGAGAACAGCTGACATCAATATTAGCCCTCCCCAGTCATTACAGTACATAACTGTAGATCTCACCATGACAGAAGGCCATCTCTGTTACATAGTACAGAAATGCACCGCTAATTTACAGTGACTCTTATTTGAATCCTTTCGAGTAGCCTACAATTCTTTCTTTCAAATTGGGTGTACTGTTGAGAATGTTATTAGAGCATTTATAAAGTGTCATGAAGCCCTATAAGCCAATAGCCTTCATAAACAAAACACAAGCCCACATATTGCATCAACTCTTGCCGCTCTGCTGAGAATGCTTGCTACACCAAAAGAGTTTGGATGTGTTAGTGAGTGATTAACACAAGCGGCCCATGAACACCTCTTGCAAATACTGTGTGATCGTACCGTATGAGGTGTCAATCAGTGGGAAGCACCTCACAGTGTCTTGAATAATTGCGAAAAATGACTTCTCATTAAATATACAGGGTTGGGTATTGTGACCAATTTGGCAATTCAATTTGATTCCTATTCATATGGTTTCAGTTTAATTCAGTAACTATTCTATTAGATACAATTTAGTTATCAATATTTTAATGAAAATTAAAGGGGACATATCGTGAAAATCTGACTTTTTCCATGTTTAAGTGCTATAATTGGGTCCCAAGTGCTTTTATTAACATAGAAGAGAGAGAGAGAGAGAGAGAGAGAGAGAGAGAGAGAGAGAGAGAAAGAGATTATGGTGATCAGTGTTTGCATTATCAGTTCATTTGCCTTTTAAAGGACACACCCAAAAACAGCACATTTTTGCTCACACCTACAAGGTGGCAATTTTAACATGCTAGAAATTATCTAAATGGTATTTTGAAGTAAAACTTCACATATGTACGAACCAAAGATTTATTTTACAACTTCTGGTGTGAACAGCATAATGCATAATGCTCTCGGGATTTAACTTTGCATCATGCAAATTTTCCACTTGTTAAATTCAAATTGCGCAGAAGACACGTTTGAGGCGAATAACGCGCATTCACAAAACCGTGCCAACCAATTTGCGTCATTCGCATCATGTGCCGCATCTTTACGCTTCTTACATTGACTTTGTATCTACTTGCGCAAATAATTAAATCAGCTTCTTGTGTGAACAACATAATGCTTTGTACACGCCAAAAATAAAGCATCTCATTCGTGCTTTAGATAACTCGCAGGATTTAACTTTGCATCATGCAAATTTTCCACTTGAATATTATCACACGTTGAATATTATCATGCGTTTGAAACGAATAGCGCACGTTCGCGGCAATCGTGCTAACCAATTTGCATCATTCGCATCGCCAACCACGTCTATTCGCTTCTTTACATACATTGTATGTTTTGCCTTGCACAAATAATTAAATTCGCTTCTGGTGTGTACACACCAACAGTGAAGCATCGCGTTCCACGCTCTAGATTACTCGCGGGATTTAACTTCATGCGTCATGCGTCAAACCATATATTTCTGTATATCAGTGCTGTTTATAATAGCTACAGACTAGCTACAGTTTGACACAGATTTTCCTTTATTTATGTGGCCTGCACAACCACAAATGTCCAAATGTTTTGTCTAATTACAGAAAATTCTTTCAGATGCATCTTTGATGATGTTATTCTGTATTAAGTGTGCAATGCTCCTCATACATCAACTATGTGGTGTTCACCATGTAGAGACTGAATGAATGCATCAGTGATTTTGGACACGGTTTGTATGCATGAATGCGTAAAATATGCCTGTAAAATGTTTTCTCATGTGAATTCAGCACTGCGGTGAGGTGCAGTGATAGAAATGAGCAGATGAGATTCGGTTTTCCATCGCATCTTTCCACACGGACAGCTATTCTCAGTTATTAAATGAGAAAGTCTCTTGGCATCATGTTGACGCGTACATTGCTACTGTACATTTCAACCATTTTTTACACTTGATACAGACAACACTGTCTGCACAAACCAGATTATGGGCAAAGTGACAGTCAGTCCTGAAGATCAGATTTGAAACCATTTTGGATTTGTGTGTAGTGTGAATCTAACTTATAGACTTGATTATAGTGTAACACAGACAAGCCATCTGTGACACATACAAGGTCCCCAGGTCTGATTGTGGATGGGGTGTGGCATTTTTATATTAATAATAAAGATGAACAGTATCTGGCTTTCCTAGGTTTTATCTAAAGCTACAGATGTGACAGTCATTGATCTGCAGACATCAGGTAATGTGTATCTGGCGCTTTGAAGCTCACACTGTTACGTTTGTGCTGTCATGCCAGATTTTTGGGCTTACTTATGACCAGATTCACCCTCATTTGTTAAGTCTGGTTTGATGAGAGTGTCAGAAATCAGTTTGACAGCTCATGTGAATTCAATTAATGAAGATTATGTAGAAACACACCCATCGACTATGAGACAAACAGACCCGGTAAATGTGAAAGTCGGCACACCTCTGATCTACTGGCCGTCCTTTGAACATGATGCCCAGCTGATGCCTGACCAATGATCACCGGCAGAACCCGCTTAATCTATATATATATATATATATATATATATATATATATATATATATATATATATATATATATATATATATATATATATATATATATATATTCCAAGGGTTTTTTCCTCCTAGGACTTTTTTTATTTCCCCGGCTAAAAAGCCCAGGTTTTTCTCCTAGGGGGTTTTTCAACCCGGGGAGGTAGCCTTCTTGGGCTTAACTTCTATACGTTACATTAGTAATACGCTCACTTATAATGTTGATTCATAGCCGCAGCAAATTTAGCTGCTTATGCTATCGTGTATTATGTTGTGCTATCTGTTGTTTTTCTGTGCTTTTCACTGCTTCTATTAATGTAAAGTTGCTTTGAAACAATTAACTATTGTGAAAAGTGCTATATAAATAAAATTTTATTGAATTGAAATCGAAGACAAAATGTGTGTTTGAGACCTTAAGAAACGATCAGGTTTGTGAGTTAGCGTTTTAGTTGCATGCTTGATCATCCACCCAATGCTTGAAACATGATAATTTTTCCAAGATGTATGTTGTACAAAACCCACACACTTGATTTTACTGTAATTAAATTAAACAATTTGAGCAACCGTGGTAAAAAAACAGCAAAAGGTAAATCATCATCAGTGATTGGGTAAAGTGTATATTTGTGTGATCATACCACACGTTAAGTCCCAGGTGTCTGGAGTGTTTAGTCTAATCTTTCATTACTTTCCCTGAATGTTGAGCCTTTCGTGGTTATTTATGTACGGTGCGCTCTGATTGAAATCACACTCTGACATTTCCAGCAAGCTGTTTATACCGTATTTGTGCTTCAGAGATTTTCATGCCGTTGAATTTTTAATTTGCGGGGAACTGTACGGATGCACCAGGCATCTGCACTATATTCAGTGTTTACATTTTTTGAGTCTTTTAACGTGGAGCAATTTGATAGTTTCATGTGTGTCAAGTCCATCTAAATCTGTATCCAACATTTAGAGCTTAAGTATAAAATATTGGCGGATTTGTAATGGTTGGTGTGATGTAGGGTTTGAGTCTTAAGTAGGGATTAGGGGTTTACTTTATAAAGCACTAAAGGTGCTTTATAGAGTCATATGCTGACAGTGCAAAGAATCTTGGGAGATTACGTTTTGTTGAGATTATTTAGCAATTAAAAAACCTTGATGTAATCTTCAATTATAATAGGCTTGTTTGACTTCATGTGGATGACATCACAGTACTGCGAGAGCTATTCGACAGCAAACTCCTTCATATGATTTCTCGAATCGCTCTCACATTATTTTGATGTCATCCGCCTTTCGGTTCTTGCGACGCAACGTGAAGTTGCACAAGCCTGATGTGTTGTACCGTGTTTATCAACCACCTGTGGTGCTGGTTGGGTGGTGTGTAATCCTCTACTGCAAGGCATTACGGGTTAGATACAGTAACAGCGGGCAGCCTTGTAGTAATAGACCGTCCTGATACATGCTGGGAATCTAATGACATCCCTGTTGAAAGCTTTTCACGGACGATGAGGCGACAATGAATGTGTATGAATGAATGAAACGGAGAGACTAAACAACACAATACAACAATCATCAGTTTTGGGGTGTTTGCATGACAGTAAACTGTTATGATATATATTTCTCATGTGCTGTACTGTTAAACATCGTAGGTGCAATGTGGGACTTTTAGTGGCATCTAGCGGTGAGACTGTGAATTGCAACCAACGGTTGAGTCCACACCTCACCCCTCCCTTCGAAATTCATAGAGAAGCAACGGTAACGCCGTAGGACAAACACGTCATCATTCTGAGACAACGTAATAACAAAACGCAATCTATACAACAGTTTGTCCGCTTAGGCGCATAAAGGCGGCAACCGATACCATTTGGCCGAAACTAGCTAACAACCCTTAAGAAAATTAACCATACCACAAAATAACCATGGTTTTGAAAAACATAGTTAAACTGTGGTTACTGTAATTAAACAACGGTTTTGCTAATAGTAATCAATAAAAACAAACAAACAACAAAAACGTGTTTTTTAACTACTAGGGGTTGACCGATTATTGATCTGGACGATTATCGATGTCGCTATTAAGCTTTTTGCCGATTATCGACATTCAGTCATTATCGGTCATTTTAAAAGCCGATAAAGTAATGCAATTTTAAATTCGCTATTTGGCTCTCATGCAGCTAAGGATTTAGTGAGAGCCACTGGACGTACCAGACATATCGGTTCAAAATATCGGTTTACTTGATCTGTAATTATCGGCATCGACACCGGTCCTGAAAAACATATCGGTCGACCTCTAGTAACTAAACTTTTACCACAAAAAACATGGTTAATTTTCATAAAGAAAGGAGTGAAAAGACGTTTTTGATGATGCAATCAAATAGGAACCAGCATAGAATGAGAGGTGCACACAATTATAATGCTATAAATGCAGCAAACATAGCTACTATTTTTGGCTGAATATTTTCGGTTGCCGAACATTCGGTGCATTTTCACATAGATGTCCTAAAGGTACAGTTGATCATACATCTTGTTTAATAATGAGTCAGAAAAAGAGCAAAACATGGTCAGGTAAAAACCAAAAGAAAAGATGTGTCTGTGTTTCGAAACATCCGAGAAGTTGTGCTCATGATTCGGCTTCTTCAGTTTTTCTTTGTACCTGCGTTGACCTTGACGTGGTTTAACAAGAAGTTGTGGACAGGAGACGCTCAAGCAAGGTCGGGTTCAGATGAACCAAACCAATTTGTGGTTTCTTATTTGAGTTGAGAGTTGCGTGAGGGGAACGTTTCGGGGTCCTTCAGGTTTTTGGCAGTGACGTTGTGTTCTGTACTGCTTGTTGAACTCACTGTTTGTTCTTCTGCTGTATAACTGAAGACAGAAATGCATTAGAGGAGACAGAAGACACAAACAGGAATGCACAAAGCAGCACATTACAGGATTTGTTTCCCTGTGGGATTAAAAATGTCTCTGAGTAATATTTCAAGAACATCAGGGCTTTAATCCTCCCTTTCTCTCTCTCTCTCTCATTGAATGAATGAGACCTTACTGAACACTTCTTTGAGGGCCAGATTTAAAAAATGTAAATATGATGCGGGCCAAACTTTTAGTAAAAATATATATTATATATGTTGTAACTTGTTATAAACATATTTTCTTTTTTAATATTATAAAAACAATTCCAATTTAACATTGCAAGAGACAAATGTTAATAGTTAAACTATAAACATTGCACAAAAAAGTGCAAGAGTAAATAATCAACACATGTATTTTTGATTATATTATATGTATACATTCGGATGCGACTGTCGGTGTTCGCCCCCTAGTGGCAGTCGTAATGAAATTTCAGTTAATCGTAAATTCGTGTCAACATGGGAGAGAAGCTTATTCCAGCGCAAGAGCCTTTAATCTACGAATATATTTATATTTAATAATTTACTTATCAGTAATAGGCTTGCCGCAATAGTCGGTGCAACGGTGATAACCAGTGCTTCAGCCTCTCACCGGTTAGATCACTTGCCCACGCGACAACGTCTTTCACCGTAGTTTTGATATTTTCGTGTAATTAAATCATGTAGTTTCGTTATAGATAGCAAACACACTGAATGTGTGTCTGCTGCCTGAATTCAGCGGAGCTGAACGCGCGTCACGTCACAGAGCAGCAGGTGTCAGATTTCATTCCTGTCAGAGTTTGCAAGGAGAGCTGACTGACCAGATGATGTCAGAAGCGGCGTGCTTACTCGTTTTTGTTATAATATACATATATGATGTTTAATATAAGCGAGATCATTTTGTTGTTGTGTTTTTCATCAAGAAAAAGAATAAACCCATCATTCAAGCAGCGTTTTATGGAGAAGTAGCTGGTTGCTCTGCTTGGGACTGGCGGGTTCTGTGAGAATTACATGCGCACTTTGACTCAAGCACCTAATTAAACCAGCTGTTGCACTCGCATTGCACGCAAATCTATATGCGATTTAACGCAGCTTACGCAAGCGATGCATTTAAACAGTTGCGTAATTCAAAAGTGAAAGTAAAATGTGCACGACTGCATGCGCATTTATAAGCCCCTCCCACCCGGTGATACCAGGATCACCGGGTTTGTGACGTGCCGATTAACCGGTGGAAAAATTCTGTCACCGCGGCAACCCTAATCAGTAATCAACCGTTTTGTGTTACTGATAAAGTTAAACAGAAAAGGAATAAACTAAATTACATCACTTCTGGTCGGCATGTCACAGGCGGTGTAGTCGCACAAGTTTATTTTTTTAATGCACTAAAAGCACAAATTGTATCTGAAAATTAGGCAGCTGCAGATGGTTGGCACCCCACACAGCCCTTTTTCGACTCTCCTTCCAGTTTATCGTACTTCATTTGTCATGTACAGTGAAAAGGCGGCTTTAAAGTAACCATGCTGATTTTAAAACAGACAATGATGACTGGCGGGCCAGATAAAGATGATTGGAGGGCGACTGGTGGCCCGTGGGCTGCCAGTTCACTAGCCCTGCTGTAAACTGTTACCATTTTTAAGAAAGGGTGAAATTAAGATAATATAGATGTCAGGCTTCGTTGCTGTGTAATCTCTGATAAACATTTCCTCTCTTCTGCACTCGCTCTAACAATGAAACGCATCTAGAAACAGACACAAGCAAGATGACAAGCATTTATGTACTAATACAAAGTCTGGCAGCTGGTGTTGTGTTGTGTGTGTTCAAATGAAGCTGCCAGAGAACATCAGCTCAGTCTTTGACAGCCTGTAATTTCAAACTGAACCAGTCCAGGCAAGCAGGTGTATTTGTGTGTGTGTGCACATGAGTGTTTACGTGCTCGTGTGCGTCCCTATATGTGTATGATGTGTGCATATTTCTGTGCATGCATGCTTGCATATGTTTGTCCATGCATGTATGTGTTTTTGTGTATACATGCATGTCTCCCCTTGTGTGTGTTTGAATGTGTGCTTTATAGAGACACTTTGTAACCAAACATAGGTGGTACAACATAAGCATAAACTTCCTGTTTCCCCATAATCTGAAAGTCCAAAAAAACTAAATGGTGTTTTTGTGAGGTTTAAGGGTGGGGTTAATGGATACAAAGTTTGATTAGCTCTATTATGCGCCCATACACCACATATGCCAACATGTGTGCGTGTGTGTTGTGTGTCACTGCTGTCCTTGTTCTGAAATACTAGTTATTGGTGATACGGTTTTTACTATTGAATTTGAGCTCATTTTAACTAGTTACCCATCCAGGCTCTGTTAACTTTTCTTCTGATTCACAAGTAAGGGGATCTTGAGTGTGTTACACTACTGATTATACTTATTAAGCTGTAAGGTCATGTAAACTTGTAAAACTGCTTCCATTAATCAGGGAAAGGCCATAAACGACATGCAAAATTAAAGATAATTACCAAGATGCGTCACTGCTATCATATGAATGGGAGAGATCGCAATGGTCAAATTGGCCGCTCTAGCAAAGGAAGTCCCGCCTTCCAGTAAAAAGTCGGTCAGGAGAAATTTTGGACCATTCCTCTTTACAAAAGTGTTTCAGTTCAGCAATATTCTTGGGATGTCTGGTGTGAATCGCTCTCTTGAGGTCATGCCACAGCAGTATTTTCTTCTGTTGAAGCCATTCTGTTGTTGATTTACTTCTATGCTTTGGGTCGTTGTCCTGTTGCATCGTCCATCCTCTGTTAAGCTTCAGTTGGCTGACAGATGGTCTTAAGTTTTCCTGCAAAATGTCTTGATAAACTTTGGAATTCATTTTTCCATCGATGACAGTAATCCGTCCAGGGCCTGAGGCAGCAAAGTAGCCCCAAACCATGATGCCCCCTCCACCATATTTCACAGTTGGGATAAGGTTTTGATGTTGGTGTGCTTTGCCTTTTGTTCTCCACACATAGCGTTGTGTGTTCTTTCCAAACAACTAAATTTTGGTTTCATCTGTCCACAGAATGTTTTGCCAGTAGTGCTGTGGAACATCCAGGTGCTCTTTTGCAAACTTCAAACGTGCTGCAATGGTTTTTTTGGACAGCAGTGGCTTCCTCCTTGGTGTCATCCCATGAAGTCTATTCTTGTTTAATGTTTTCCTTATTGTAGATTTGTCAACAAAAATGTTAGCATGTGCCAGAGATTTCTGTAAGTCTTTAGCTGACACTCTAGGATTGTTCTTCACCTCATTGAGCATTCTGCCCTGTGCTCTTGCAGTCGTCTTTACAGGATGACCACGCCTAGGGAGTGTATATATTATAATGTGTGTGTGTGTGTGTGTGTGTGTGTGTGTATATATATATATATATATATATATATATATATATATATATATATAAACTCTGGCAAAGAATTAATATCAAAAGAGTCCTTTTAGAGTATTTCTGAAAACAAGCAAAAAACAAAAAGTAGATTACCTTAGTTCAAATCATAACTAAAGCGTATAAAAAACTACACTGAGCTAACGTTACTGTGTAAAATTAATGTATACAATGTTAACTATAGATCAACTGCAAAATCCTACTTAAACATTTTATTTTTACCGTTTTGGAATCAATTCAGCTGATCTCTGGGTCTGGCTTCCACTTTTAGCATAGCTTAGCACAATCAATTGAATCTGATTAGACCATTAGCATCGCGCTAAGAAATAACCAAAGAGTTTCGATATTTTCCCTATTTTAAACTTGACTCATCTGTAGTTACATCGTGTACTAAGACTGACGGAAAATTAAAAGTTGCATTTTTCTAGGCCGATATGGCTAATAACTATACTCTCATTCCGGCGTAGTAATCAAAGACTTTGCTGCTTTAACATGGCTGCAGAAGGCGTAGTGATATTATGTGGCACCTGAAAATAGTTACCCTTGGTAACTTCTAATAGCAGAAGACTATTTTTGGGCACTGCGTAATATCATTGCGACAATGCACGTGAATCCAATGAAATTGTCTATAAGCAAAGTGAGCATTGCAATTTTAAAAACATTTAATATGATAATTAATAAATAAAGCAAACTTACAACAAAGTCCCATGTCTTGCTTATAATGAATTGAGGTTATTGTTTATTGTTTATTTAAGTTGGTTATTTTTATTATTAATAAATTTAATGAATATGACAGCCCAGTCTCACGAAATTTCGTTATATAGTCACGTAACTTTTTGATTATTTTTTCGTGATATTAACGAATTCCTGTTTTCGTGTGATTATCATGTATTGGTTACTCAACTGTTTTGGCCTATTTTCTTACCATTGTCGCTTCAGTTTAGGGTTAGATTTACATAAAATTATATCCTTACCCAAACCCAACTCTAACCCTAACGCCAGGCGACATATAAAAAAATAAATCAGAAAAAATAATATAAACCAATGTATAAAGTGACATTCTAATGCAAGCACCAAATCTAACCGTAAACCGAAGCAACAATGGTTTGAAAATATGAAAAAGCAAAACGAAAACAGGAATTTGTCACAAAAAAAATCAAAATAAAAAAAAATCAAAAATTTACGTGACTATATCACGAAACCTCGTGAGACTGGGTAGTAATATGAATAAAATAGTATACTGCATATTAAAAAAAATCCAACATTGAATTGTTTTAATGAATATGTGACGTGATGAGAACTAACATTTTTATTATTTAAAATCGTTAAAACTTCCATCTTTGATGCTTCAGAGTCTATCAGGTTCCTCTTGTAGACCTCTCATCTGTTCTCTCTCTCTGACCGCATCCTCCGGTTACCAGTCAAACAGCTGAGCCAAAATTACTTCATGACATTAAAGTCTGCGCATGCTTTGGCAAGACCTGGAGGTGTTGCAAACATGACAGTGCAATAATGCAACTTCAAAATGCAAAATCCAGTCAGCACTGGTACATTTTTGCCCATTAATCCCATTTTGTGTTGCATGTAGATGTCATAAACTGCTTTCTCACAAACATAAATAAAGTAACACATAAAAGTGACTGACACAGTTTTTGGGGACACTGCTAAATAAAAACCCTTGCACTTACAGGTTCTGCACACATGAGAAGAGATGCGATAGTATACTGTAGGTTTTGACGGATTTCCTACCGGCAATTTTGAATGACCAGCTAGGCGTTGACATCACTGTCTGTGAGAAACCTGACAAATCTCACAATTCCATCATTTAACAATGAGATTTTTTTGGTTTTTGCAACCTGACTTGAGTTAAGGTTCCCACAACGTTTTTGATTTCTATTTTTTCCCATCCAACAGTTTGCCAATATTCATTGAATGCTTTGGAAATATTTTATAGAAACAAAACAGCAAAAGAGATCTTCATGGAGGTCCAACAGCATATGATCCGACATGCACTTTTTGTTTTCTGGCACAAAATGTAATGGACTGACAGATTTTGAGCTAAATTAAATATGAACCGTTCATTTGTTCCTTCATCCAGATTTTTATGACGAGAAAAAGAGTTTGACAATAAGAGCTTTATATGCCACGGTCCTGAAGATTCATAGAGGATGCAAGTGTGTCCGCCTATAAGATTTTCCTGCCAGCAACATTTATACACACACAGATGGATGAAGGATGTTGGATGCTGTCATTGCACTTTTAGTAGTCATAGTATGAAAGTTCACAGATGAGGTGCTGGAAATGAACTGGAAGGCTGTTGAAGTTATGGTCAGGTCAAGAGAGAATAATAGGATTGTTTAGTTCATCTGATGAATCCACATTCAATGTGTACCAGCCTCAGATTTATTTTATTGCTTACAGGATCCCCATAATTTTAAACATTATAATATGTCACAGAGATTTTTAGACTGTCAGATTATTTCAATGTGGCCAAAAAAGTTAGTGAGACCACAAAAACAAACGAAAATGAAATAAGAAAAGTTATTAAAAAGTTGTTGGAATGATGGAGGCATTGTTAACCTAGTAACCAACAGTAAAAAAAAACACTATGGAGACAGAACTGCATTAAATTACGATTTGGCAAGTTATAAATGCACTAGCAGTGCAGCTTGTACAGTAATTGCCAAACTGAATGTTGTACACAGAAGAAGAAATGCAGAAATTTTGATGCATGCACTAATGCTACGTGCACACCAGCCGCGGTAGAGGCATCAAGCGCGAGTGATTTCAATGTTAAGTCAATGTGAAGACGCGTTGGCGCGCGTCTGGAGGTCTCACGGTGCGAATAAGGCGCTTAGCGTGGCGCTGTACACACGATTCCGCCTCATTCGTGCAAATGCTGGAGTCTCATGCTACGTACACACCAAACGCGGGTCATCACATTATTCACTCTAGATTACTCGCGGGATAACTTTGTGTCATGCAAATTTTTCACTTGACTTGAATATTTTCCAACTTGGGCGAAGACTTGTTTGAGGCGAATAGCGTGTGTTTTCCCATATTGCGTCATTCGCATCGCCCAATGCGAGGACAAGTGTGATTGCGTCTTTGCATTGACTTTATATTTAATCTACTCGCGCAAATTGTTGAACTCGCGTCTGATGTAAACCCACGGTCAGAAGACCCTCCCATGACGCGAATTTCTGCGTGAATATCTCGATTACTAGATGTTCAAGCACGGCTTTCACGCGCGAATGAAGCGAGTAAACTCAAAATGTGCAAGCGGCAAACTAGACGCAAATTTGATGCCTCAAACGCGGCTGGTGTGAACCCATAGTAACAGCAAGGGCAATATGACATTGTCGAGCCCCATATATGGTGAAGACAATGTCAAATGATTAGGGTTGTAATGGTATGAGATTTTCACGGTATAATAATCATCTTTGAAAATATCACAGTTTCACGGTATATCCGGTTTCATCGGACACACGTGCATTGTCGCGGTTATGCGTCTGGATGAAACTTAACTTCCGGTC
Organism: Misgurnus anguillicaudatus; assembly: GCF_027580225.2. Lineage (NCBI taxonomy): Eukaryota > Metazoa > Chordata > Actinopteri > Cypriniformes > Cobitidae > Misgurnus > Misgurnus anguillicaudatus. The sequence goes on along the minus strand of NC_073338.2, from coordinate 50,185,466 downwards.
TCTGTTTGTTTAATGGTCTGACTAGTGGCTAAACTGAACTCTGGAACAAATACCTTGTCGAAAATAAATGTTTTGATTTCCTTGAGACGAGGAGAGACAGCGATCATGGATCATCGGTATGTAAATGGAGATTTAGCAGCCTATCTGTAGTTAAGATTGTATACATTATATAGTACACATTTTACACAGTAACATTAGCTCAGTGTCATTTTAATACTACACTGCTATTAAACAATTATTATTTATACCACGGGTCTGATTGGCTGAGAAATGTTCCGTGGGTGTTGATTATTTTTCTGATAACCGCACACCTAACTTGTCAAATGTCAAGGCACCAGAGCAATGTTTGTGGTAACCGTGGTATAAGAGGAATAATTGACTCCGGTCCTTTCAATTATTTGAAAATAATGCACACCCACGGTGTGCATTATTTTCTTATAATTCAAGGCCCCGTCGTCAATTATTTCTTACAATAATCAGCTACAATGACCCTTAAATAAATGAAAACAGGTTTTTGGGTTAAACATATTGTCACTGTTTGATGAAAAGCACGTATGTCCATTTTGCTGATTTTGAGATTTTTCGACGGATTGAATGTCCAGGTTCATTTCCGTATACAGTATGCTTCACATATCTAAATGGCCAATGAAAAGTTGTGAAATCATATCATCTGATTTTCACGTATATCCATTTGGTGTCAAAGCTGTCAATCACGCTGCATATCTCCCGCCCAGTGGAAGCATCTCGCCGGTCTCGTGAAGTTTCATCGAAGCTCAGCACTGGATAGCCAAATAAACATAGCCGGGTTAGACAATGAGGTAAACGTTTCCGTACGTCTAGGAGTGACAAAATTACGGTAGGACTGTGCAAACAAAGTATCTGTCTAGCATTACCATGTCAGTGTATTGATTCATTGTCCCTTCATAGTTTCCAAGAGACATTTAGTAAATGTATAATTAATATTTAATAAACTAAGCGTATTTAATAAAGTAAGACGTAGGATATAATAAACTGAGCTTATTCATCTGTCAATATGAAACGCGACTTGGCCATTCTAATTAATGACCGGAAGAACGCGTATCGACCACCGTTACTGTAAAATATGCACGTATGTTCATTTAAACTCAATTTTGGTCAAATGTGGATTATATCATTAAACTGGAAAGAATATGGTTACATGTAAATATGCCGTACCAAGTATGACAACGCTACATTCAACTGCTTTTGAAATACGCTGTTTTTTTTCACTTCCTGAAAAGTAACCGTTTTGGACATACGTGAGTTTCATCGAGTAGCGACGATATAGTTTATTTTATACAACAGCTCTTTCTGGTTCTCGAATCTGATTGGCTAAGAGCTATGCGATATTGTGCTGATAACGGCACTGTAACCGCTTCACCTTTCGTATCATTCCGCAACCTAGTGAATGAAGGTCCTAAGCAGGCTCATCTCTGAATGGAAAAACACAGACGCCCTGATCCATTACGCATATGCGCAAGGTATACAGTAGGTGGCAGTAATACTCCCAAGGAGTGAGCAGCCATTAAACGAAAAGAGGAAGAAGCAGACGCCCTGTTTTGAATCACTCTCCGTGTCTCATTATTTTACTAGCTCATAAATCAGTCTGTGAATCCCCAATCGGAAGTTATTATTCCGTCAAAGATTAGCGCTCTTGGATGTTACGTTAAAGTTAATGGGAGAAATGTCTTTTCACATCGTGTGGACGATTAACACTTGGAAAGAGGAATATAAACACTCGTTTTTTTCAGGACCTATTATCTCTTATCAGAACGCGAAAACCCCGTGGAACTGCAAGTAAGCACCGCAGCTTTTTAAATGTGGACATTGATCATTTACTTTATCGTGACGTGACTATTAAAACATGTTATGAGATATCGCCACTGGTATATTTATAAGCAGCATGCAAAAACATCTCTCTGACACTTATAAAAAACCGTTTTATATAGTACTGACAAGAACAAAGTTTAATAATAATAATCGAGTGCTCGTATCGCGTTAAGAATAAATGAGAAAGCAATAGTAACGTTATACAAGTATAGTTTTATTCACTTTTACCTCGCGCCAAAACAATAACAACACAAAAGACACTAAATATGAATTAAAAAAACAAGCAATAGTTTGATCATGACACCAAATACTGCTGATTTGATCTCATTTTGACGATCATAAACAAACAAGGCCAACATGAGAGCCAGGGAATCCCTGTCAGAGATGTAGCCCAGAGAGGGCGGTGGTCAGCGGGGCGAGTGAACACTGACGTCCGCTCATGCTTTGGTTCTCATTCGTACCGAATCTCACTAAGCAAACGTTCATCTTTACTAATCGACTGCAGATTTAAATATAATACATATACATTCTCGACTGAACTAATCTTAAAACTACACTTTGTGACCAAGAAACGGTAATATAAAGTAACGGCTTTTCCGTCCATTGAGTTGTTATGAGCTTCAAAGCAGCCGAAAGTTTTACCTGTCATTCTGGCCGCCCTCAAATCCGTGGCGGAAGAAGTAGTTCTCAAACAAAGAGGCTTTTAAAATAACTCCGTTGTTGTTTTCTAGTTTTCGTTTTTCAAACGTGTGCCGTCGAACTGTTGTATAAAAGCAATATCGCTCTCGAGTCGTGATGATATAGAGCTGTGTCGCGCTCCTACTCGAGCGATATTGCTTAAATATCAAACTTTTTATAGTACAAGACGATTCTACCTTTTGAAAAAAAATAGGGATAAAATAAAGCTGCACATTTTAACAAAATAAGAAATGTACGGTCAGATGTCCTCGCGTCCAATTAAACACACAAGATTAGCTTTTGAACTTAGTCACATCATGGTGGGATTACATGGATTATCAAGGTTTACATATGACTGCTGATTTCTCCAAAGTGAGTGTTTCACACAGCTCATAAATCAAAATGATCAGGGAATAGGGTTTCTATAATGCAGCTTGTTGAAAAAACAGGTTTTACAGGAGTAAAATTAAACAGACTCCGGTTGGCAAATCAGAAATCAGAAGTTTCAGAGATTAGAAAGAAGTGTATGATGACAACGACCAGAGGATTCTTATAAATGCTGTTTTCATTCAGCTGTCAAAACACTTCAACATCTCTTAACATCTGTCTGTGTTTTCAGAAAGTCTCTCTCTCTCTCTCTCTCTCTCTCTCTCTCTCTCTCTCTCTCTCTCTCTCTCTCTCTCTCTCTCTCTCTCTCCATTGCTATCTGGTTGCTAAGGTCTTTTAAGTGGTTTGGAATGCATTGCTGTGCTACTGATTGCTGGTTGCTAGGGTGTTCTGGGTGGTAACTAGGTTGCCAATCATCCTCACTTGTTACGAATGAACTCATCTCAATGACTTCATTCCTAGATAAAATCTGTTGTGACTCCTCATTAATCATTTTAGCATGATAAACAAATCTGAACCCAGAACAGTTCAAAAGTTCGAGTCTTAGCTTGTACCCAACACAACCATCACCTAAATGTCTGCTTAAAGACTTTTGTCTCCTTTAAGTATCTGAAACATGTGCACTTTAAAGCTTTTGTAGCATTTATTGTATTTCAATTGCATATACAGTAGAATGTAAAATCTGTGTGGTGAGATTAGAAGCTACTGTAGTACTTTATAGATTTGTTGCTGGTCTTTATTTGGGTGATTTTCATGAAAACTTGGTTTTAAAAATGTCAAGCATGAAAATGTAAAAATTGCTTAAATTTACTTTTTTTCCCACCAGACATTGAAAAACAAAATCTGGAGTAAATGGGAACATTAATTTAAAAACTTTTACTTATCATTTAACACTTTTTGTAACATAATTAAAAAAATGAGTCCTAAAAAATCTCATTACCGCAACAGTCAGAAAACATCAACACTGACATATTTTCAAAATGACATGACAAACCTGAAAGAACATAATTTGGAGATTCTGCACATGCATTTAAAATCAAAGTATTATGCTTCTATTAATTAAATTAACATTTAATAAGCATCTGTTGCGGTAATGATAATCAAAATGTCATGTAAGCATTCTGACAAGACAATATTTCAAATTAACTGTAAAGAAAATGATCTTACCTGGTAGCCATCTTGAAGTAACTGGTCCATGTGCTTGGTCACTCAAAATCAAACTTTATTAAAATTCTGTATGTGTGCTTAAACTGTTCTCAAAAAGTGTTGCGGAGAATGAGAACATCAGGCATGGACACATCATTTCCCTAATTTTCCTTCATTATTATTATACATGAATATATTTAGTAAATATTTTTTCTGTCATTTAAAGTAGTCTAGCAAAACATCCATTTATTTATTTTTCCTAATATTTTTGTGTTAATTTGATTAAATTACAACATAACGCATGTTCAAACACAGCCGGACACATTGCGGTAATGAGAATTTCAGCAGAAAATGAGATAAAATTTACAATTATAAATTCTTTTGTTGAAATCACACATTGTGCAAGGTAGAACACAGTATTGTGTTAATTCTGATGCTTTTTAATGTTACTATATTACACATTTTAAAGCTAAAATCATTAGTGCCGTGGTGTTTCAATGGTTTCGTGAGAATCACCCATTTTACTGTCATGTCTGATGAGGATATGGTATAAGAAGGACATTGAAACAGGATTAGCCTTCACATTTCTTGTCTAAAGACCGCTTATATTTACAGGGTAAGGCAGCAATGTGGACCAAGAAAACCGATGGTTTGAGTCTCTGCTGGGTCAGGTGGCTTTTTGTGTGGGGTTTGTATGTTCTCCCTTCGTCAGTGTGGGCGACCTGGAGATGCCAAATTGCTCTTTCCCCAACATGCAAACAGATTAACCGGTCATGAATAAATACTGCATTGGTGTTAATAAATAAATAAAATCTCTAAACAGATCTCATTTTGAGGATTGAAGTGAGGACGAGGTGATGAAGTGTGAATGATGTGTGTAAATTAGTTTATTTTCAGGCAGAGACAAAGACAAATGAACTGTTGCAGTCCTTTGCCCTGTGTGTGTGTCTGTGTGAGTCTCTCTATCTGTGTGTGTGAGTCTCTCTCTCTCTCTCTTTCTGTCTGTCTGTGTGTGTTTCTGTAGCTGGGTTTCCATCCAAACCTGAAGCAAATCTTTTCAAAATAAGCAAAAAAGAAAAACAAACAAATGTGAATAAAGTGCATTTCCATCAAGGGAATGACGGTGCTATTGGTAACCTAAGCAACAGAAAACAAAACAAGGCACGCTTGGAAAATTGAGACAGGACTGCATTTAGTCATGATGGGGTACGTTATTAATTTATTAGCAGTGCAGCTTGTAATTGCCAAATTGAATGCTGTGCACTGAAGAAGAAATGCAGTATTTTTAATGCAGATACTAACAGCAAAGACATTGAGACAATGTCAAGCCCCATATATGCTGTATGGTAAAGACAAAGACAGCTGATACAGTTAAATGATCAGTCACGTGGGTTTAATGTTGGCTATGTCAGAATTTATTCAGCAAATGCATTCCCATCTTTTTCGCATAAATCAAAACCACTTTTTTGCGAATTAAGGGATTTTTAATTAAACTTTGGCATCTCTAACACTTGTTTTTGATGCAATACTTCAAAATGTGCATAACATCATGGTGATGGAAACATGGCTTGTGTGTGCCTGTGTCATTTTTGTGTGTGAGTCTATGTGGTAAAAGAGTGTTCATAATGATGACATGACACGTGTCACGAACATGAAGGAGATTTTATTTTTAATGCAAAGATGACATAGTTTGAACTGTCTTTGTTATGACAACTTGACATAAACCAATACATCATAACTTGTCATAAACATGACATAGCAGAATAATTATCAAACTTAAGAAACTACCTAGCTTTATTGGTTAACATTACATTTCAATGTCATTAAGTGTTAATACTATGTCAAATAATTTTAAATACATTAACAAGATGCAACAGACACGTCAAAAGGTTATATTTAACTTTATGTATGTGCACAATACATAAAGAACTGACAACTAACAGAACTTGTTCTTCCTCGTACAGAGGTTTCTGACATAGAAGAAAAAACGAACAAAACATTTAATAAATTAATTTAATGTTATTAACTGTTTTTCCAGCAATATGCATCCAACGTTGTAATGGGCTTTACCCATTATTGTACTGTTTTTATTTATTTTAGGTAAATCGGTCTTCAATTGTAATAAAATATAATTTTATCCATTTTAATTATTATTATTATTGGATGATTGATTTTATTTCTAAAACACATGGAGTAAACTACCGAGCCCCTAAGGTGACATTGGAATAAACAATCTAAAGTTTAGTCTCATGTGCTCACGTGAAACCTTCATGTGCAGAATATTTTTTTAAAAAGTTTAGTTTTCACATGCACACACAAAACGAAACTTTATTTAATTTTTGCTCCATGTCCCCTTAGGGGCTCTGTAGGAAACTTCACAAACTAACGAATATTCATGACACTGCTATTAAACTATCTGACAGAGTATTAACCTTTAATGGCATTTTAATGACAAATTATATTTGTACCACTGTAGTTGAGGTCAAGAAAAATATTCATGACTCTGTTATAAAACTATATAACAGAGTATTAACACAACAAATTATGTTTGTACTGTATCTGGTTAAAAGTGGTCAGTTATGTTGTCTTGGTAATGTCAAATTGTCATAACAAAGACATCTCAAACAATGTCATCTTTGCATTAAAAATTACATAATTGAACAAATGACACTATGACTGTTGTAAAAAGCGTGCATAAAATCTCCTTCATGTCATGCAACCCTGTATCATGAAATTATGTACATATAGTCACATAAATGTGTGAGTCTTTTGCACGACACTGACACTGTTTTCCGCATTTTTCATGTCACACATTTCTGTTTACGTGTCACTGTCTTATATTTGTTACTCAACTGGTTGTCCTATTTTCAAACCATTGACGCTTTGGTTTACGGTTAGATTTGGTGTTTGCGTTAGGATGTCATTTTAAGTATTGGTTTATACCTTTTTTCATGATTTATTTTTTATATTTTATGATTTTTAAACCATTGTCGCCTGGCATTAGGGTTGGAGTTGGGTTTGGGTAACCCTAAACCGAAGCAACAATTGTTGCCGAAGCAATAATTGAAAATATGACAAAACAGTTGCGTGACATGTTCACGCAAAAAGGCGAAAACTGTGTCAGTGTCATGCAAAAGACTATAGGTGACTATAGGTACATAATTTTGTGATACTGGGTTGGATTGTTTGAATGTATGTGTCTGTTTCTTGTTTGTTTGTTTGTTTGTTTGTGTGTGTGTCTATGTTTTGTGTGTGTGTCTATGTATTTCTGTATATCTGTCTGTGTCTTTTCGTTATTCGGAGTGTTTGAATGTGTGTTTGTCTTTCTCTGTCTGTTTGTTTGTATGTGTGTGTCTGTGTCTTTAAGTACCCATCGTCTGTGTCTTGTTTTGTGTGTGTTTGTGTGTGTATGTCTTTCCATTTAATTGTATGTGTCTTTCTGTGTGTTGCATTTGTGTGTGTCTGTCTGATAGAAGGCAGGTGTGATGGCCGTCTATGTGCTGCCAACTCAGTGGTGTTTCAGGATTGAATCAGCTGTTCCTCTGCCCACAGTTCCCACTTGACCTCATTCTCTAATCTGTGATGTCATGCATGACCAATCAATCAAAACAGCAGGTCAGATTTTTCACAGTGTAAGGAAAATATACCCCTCCGTCACATCATGCTCTACAGTCCAGACCAAAGCAAGCAGTCATGAATGAGAAACTAAAGTCAAATGCCGATTGCCATATGAGGCAAGAGAGATTCAGCTCAACATTTCATTGTTTTTCGTTGTGTAAATGGAATGCAAATACCCATCGTCTAGTAATTCAACCAATGAAGATGCATGAACTCACCGAGTCTAAATACACCCTTAAAATTGCATTGTTTATTGAATGATTGTGTGAGCAAGACGTTGCAAATTAAATCAGGTGAATGGAATTTAAAGCGAATTCCTGAATGAATTTTGGCAGGATTGCCAGATTTCAGAAGCTGATCCTCATGTTTTCCTCTCACTTTGTGCCAGTGGTCATGCCAGTGGTCGTACGATGTCTATCAAAGACGCACATTGTGCTGAAATATCACATTATGGCCTGCCATAAGTCAGCTAAAATAGTTAAATGAAAGTTTCCCAGGCCACCACCCATGTGATGATGGTAAACACACTGTTAGGTCAGCATGGGTACAAATAATGATTTTGTGAAAGCAAGAACTATGACATCATTTCTTTCTATAACCATACAGCCTGACAAAGAACCCTATATGGCAAAAACACATATACATATATATAATTTAAAATATATTTTAAAATATACAAAAATGGGCAAAACATAAATGTGCTGAAATATATTTTATGTTTACTTAAATTAATTTTACACCAAATTTTTTGTATATTTTGAAATATATTTTAAGAATAAATATTTCATTTAATATAAATATAAGCATTTATATTAACATCGCATTGGAAGAAAAACTTTGTATGTTACAAACCTGTAAACATAACAGGTTTGAAAATATTAAAATTAAATATATTTTAAATTGCAAAAATATACGTATATTTTTTATATTTTATATTTATACTTCGCATTTTATACCTTATATAACCTTATCTTTGGCAAGGAAAAATGTTTTTTGCTGAATGGATTGTAAAATGTAAAATTTATTTTTTGCCCCTGAAATACATTTTGAAATCTATGGTAATATATGAAGGTTCAAACTAAATATATTTTCAAATTCCATAATATATTTAATTAAGCTTTACTTTCTACAAAATGTATTTAACATATATTTAAAATATTTTTGGCAAGATTTTTTGGTGCCATATGGGACCTTTTAGGAAGGTTTAAGCACCATAACTTTACAGTTGACTTGCAAGAAGTGCTGTCCGATTCCCACCGGTGCTTTTGTCCTGACAGCGAAGTAATATTTGCCTCTAAAGCGGTGATATGATAAATACTTTGGTTTTTAAAAGTGTATTTGAAAAGTTCAAATACAGAATCCTCTAAGTGCAGAAGTGTTTTCTTGTAAACAACAATTTTTATTATAAGGCTCTTATGTTTACTTTCAGTAATTTTACTTTAATGCCAATGACAAAAGGTTATTAATCAGTAATTGAAATGCCTTATGTTCACAAATGTCACTTTTGTCATTTCATTTTAAATGAACAAATTTGTCTTTCGCTGCAAAACCCTCTAAGTGCATGCAAGCTTTATGGCAAAAACTTTCTTTAAAAAAAACCAACAATTTCTTTGAACAAGACACAGTAGCCTTAATAGTTGCTAAATAACTCCGGCTACATGACAACATTGAAAAATCTTCACCCTGGCAGGAGTTTGGATTTTAGTCACCTGATGCTGCTCTTGCACGTGGACGAACTGCTAAACCGCATAGAAAAAGGCCAGGCTTTAAAAATACCACACATTAGGTGGCGCTGTGGTGGGATGTTGCAATTCCCAAATTTTCTTACCGGTTAATCAGCGTGTGATGATGCCAGTGATACTGGTATCACCAGGTGGGAGGAGCTTATAAATGCGCATGCAGCCGTGCGCATTTTACTTTCAATTTTGATCAAGAGGCAATTTTTTAAATGTTGCGCTTGCGTACGCTGCGTTAAATTGCTTATGAATCCGCATGCAATGCGAGGACACCAATTAAGTGCTTGACAATTAATTAAGTGCTTGAGCTATTGTGTGCAGATACTTCTGACGGAAACCCGCCAATCCCAAGCTGAGCAACTGGCTTTTACTCCATTTAAAGCACTGCTTGAATGATGGGTTTATTATTCTTAATGAAAACACAACAACAAAACAATCTTGCTTATATTAAGTTAATGAAAAGTTATAGGACCGTGTATCACCGGTTACACCAGCAATCACAACTAGCCTATGCTGGGGTCCATGTTACTGCCCCATACAAGTTCTGGTCCAAGTACTCACAGGGGAAACAAGTTTGAATCCACGCTCGTTTTGCACCTCATTATTCATCTATTTCATATTTTTTGCACTTAGAGCAGTCGGCACTTTTGCATCTGAGCTCAGTTAGTCTTACTCCTGCCTGCTGGCTGTTAAATGTTAGATGGGAGTTGTTTTTGTTTAAGAAACGGTTAGGTTAAGGTTAGTCAGTAAGCTTCTTGTGTCTGAACAGATGATTATCCCTCAGGACACAAAGATGTTGTTTTAATTTCTGAAACATACACACTGAATCACACTTCAGGCTGTCAGTGAACCCAACCCACATGTGTACCCTGAAATGTGTCTTTATTTGATTTTTAGTTTCTTTGTTGACCCTTCAGTACGCCTCTTCCTCTACAGATGGGTGTAGTTTCTAGTTAGTTTAGTCTGTATGTGTGTCTCTGAGCTCTTGAGAGAGCTGAGGGTGTTTTTATTATTCAGAGATTACCCAATTGATAAAAGACCCAACTTAACATTTTTTCTTCTTGAATATCCTTGAATGTTTTTTAGTCAGAAATACATTATCACAGTGTTGTGAACATTTGGTTAAAGACTATATAGACTATACTGACTTATAGGCTACAGATGTTAAACAGTAACAATTAGAAATTTGTACATACTAATCTCACGGAAAGTCTTGTTATAGTTACGAAAAATTTGATTAATTTATTTGTGTCCATGGCATGAAATTCAGCTTTTTTCGTGCCTTGAGCACGAATGTCTTTGCTGTGTCACTCGCACGAATTTCTATAAATAGTTTTTCTTGTCCGTTGCACGGCTTTCTTTTTCGTTTTATTTTATGTGTTGTTGTCTCATAGTTTTTCCTATTTTCTTACCATTGTCACTTGGGGTTGGGGTTAGGGGACTTTCTGTGAGATCATGTTGAATATGTAATGTTAATAACGATCAGGCTTATACGTTATTTTAAGATTGATCTCACGAGAAATCGTACGTATTTTACAAGTTATCTTATTCGTATGAATTCGTACAAAGTGAATCGTAAAAAAAAATTATGATTATCATAAAAAAAACAATAATGAAACCCCACCCCTAACCCCGACGTTACAGAGGCAAAAGCAAGTCATTCAAAAATTTACGAATTAATTAGCCATCACGTAAAAAACTTATAAATTGCCATGAGATAGCGTTAATTATTCTGTAATATTCGTGCTCATTTAAAGCTGCAATCTGTAAATTTGGTTAAAAATAAACAAAAATCAGGTATTGAGCAAATATATTAACAATCTGTATCTTTGATGTAATCTTCGTAGATTATATGATTCAGAGCGGTAAGTTTATAATACAGCCCTTGGGAAAAATATTATTGCGTTAATACTTGGTGTAATAATTCAATTCAATTCAATTTTATTTATATAGCGCTTTTCACAATTTGGTAATTGTATCAAAGCAGCTTTACATTAATAGAAGCAGTGAAAAGCACAGAAAATCGACAGATAGCACAACATAATACACAATAGCACAAGCAGCTAAATTTGCTGCGGCTATAAATCAACATTAAAGCGAATGTATTACTAATGTAACGTATAGAAGTTAAGCCCAAGAAGGCTGCCTCCTCGGGTTGAAAAACCCCCTAAGAGAAAAAAAATAAAAAAAATTATAATAATTGTTTTTTGTAACTGTCACTCGGAATGCCCAAGTTTGGGGCCATTTCTCCATATTTTTTAAAAATTGCCTAATTTTCATTTACTAAAATGTTATTTGCCACACTGTTTTGGAACAATGCACACTAGGAAAAGATTAATACTAGGCAAATTTCAAATAATTGCAAGATGTCATGGGATTATCCTTCTGTCATATGGCTTATTTAGTCTTTGAAGGTGTGAGGATCTTTCACTAAGGCTTAGTGTAGTTTTTGACTAAAACATGCACACACATACCTGACTGAGCTGAAGTGTTGGGATGACAGACGAAATCCTCCAAAGGAAACAAACAAGAGGAAACTGTCAGGCTGGTACATATATAAAAAAAGAGGTTTGCACTTGTTCTGTTTCAGCCTGAGGTGTTGAGACAGATCTCCAGATCTCTGTGTGTATGTGTTTGTGTTTGACTCATCAGACACTGGTGACTGATGTGGGTGTTGTGTTAAAGCAGAGCTGAAGACAGACAGCTCAGTGAATCTCATGATGAAGCTCAGTCTGCACTGATTCACCATCAGCTGATGTTCCAACCAACTGCATAATCTGTTATTGTGTGGATGAGGATATCACATAACACATACAGTTCCTGCCAATCTCATGTTAATCTTGGGTACCTATAGAGTAGTATTTCATCCTTTATATATCCAAAGAGTCTTTCGCGTTGTCAGATTTATAAAAGACAGAACAGCCTTTCCGGGGGGGGGTTTTTTTCAGACAAAATGCTGAACTCTTGGAAGCGTACGGTGGGAATAGACAAAGAGTTACGAGTACAGCACAGCTATATGTTTGTGTTGTTTAATTTATATGCACTTACTTGCCGATTGCAAACAAAACACTTGAGATTAGATTTTGATTTACTTACAACCGTGGCTCTGACTTCTGAACAAGGTCTTTTAACGTTGAACTGGGCCTTGTTTGGAAAGCAATCATCTATGAAATGCAGGTAACAAACCCATTCGCAATTACCTTGCTGTCCGAAAAAAAAACTGCATTTACTGTTATCTTAAGACCGGGTTACTTGGAAAGCTGAATAAGGTTTTCTTCTTACTTCCAAAAACACACTTCTTTCTTCATCCCATTGTTGATTCTTGATATATAACAAAGTTGTGGCATGCAGTGATGCTTGTGACTTTTACTTAAAGGAACAATGCTAATGATGAGCGTTCTCGCTCCCACTCTGATTGATGTGTGGGCATGCTTTTTCGGGGGAAATGCCATAAAAGGAATAAGGGGTCCATGATACGTAACAGTTAACCATTTTCGAAAAAAAAACTTTCTGAAACTTACAGGAATAAAGAGGAACTCAACTGCCTTTTTTGACACTTTTCCTTTTTCAGCTTGAGGAATACAACTCTTTAACTGTGTTATTAAGTCAATGCATGAAATACTTTTTAAGATAGCTTTAAAAATATACTGAATGCTGTCAAAGATGGCAAAAGTTTTCTGTGATGGTTAAGGGTAGAACATTGATTGACACAGTATACAGTATGCCAGCGTGCGTGCGTGTGTGTGTGTGTGTGTGTGCAAAATTTTAGGTTTTCTCTGGTGAGAATTTTACGTGATTCTCACCAGTAAAAACAGAGATCTAATAATAGGTTTAGGTATTAATTGGCTGTAAATGCATTGCAATACTATGAGATGTCCCCAACAATATTCCTGTTTGTGTGTTTGTGTAGCTCAACTGATAGAGCATTTTGTAATTGCAATGAAAAGATCATTCATGAATTTAAAAGTGGACTGATAAAATGTATAGCTCAAATGCACTGTTAGTCAATTTGCTTAAAGGGGCCATTCACATTTCACATCTTTTGCGTGCACAACATCATTTTTTAAAATGTAGACATGCGTCAAGCGCGCTCAAGTAAAGTAAACTTAAATAAACTTGCTGCGGCACTGATGCCTGGAAAATGAGTGTGCCGGCACCAGAGTGGTTTAAAAATATTTTATTTTTCAGAATGCTGCGTGTGCACTATAGGTCATATGACATAAAACCAACCAAATAGCTTCACCCTTTACGTATAAGCATCGTCTGTTTAGCTGTACAGGGATATGTGTTATCTGTCAGGTGGTTATTATTTTGACACAAATAGAAGAAACAATGCATAAAGATGCATTACTGAATCTATAGAGAGTGAAGCTCATCATTGCTTAGCAACAGCAGATGCTACAGGAGCGCTTTGGAAAGAAGGGAAAAAGTTGTGTGGTTGTGATTTCCACACAGTTTTAGACGCAAATTATGAATGGCCCCAAAAGCATCTGCATAAATTACATGAATGTAAATGAAAACAAACTCTAAAGTGGCTGTCACTCTTTGAAGGGCTTATAAGTCTTCCAAATCCTGCTTTTTCTAAAACAGATTTATATGAAGGTTACCCTTTGAGTATTGTTAATATAGTAAACTTTATTTTAGTTTAAAATCCATTGCTTCTATGAGAAATTATTTGGTTTTTTGAACCAGTCTTCAAGCTGGGAAATTCACATATTTTCTTTGTAAACTTATTAATTAAACTTATAATTAAAATATTTATCATTTTGAAAAAAAAAATTCATTATAAAGCAATATAAAAATATTGCATTATTGTCATCAGACATATATTATTATCAACAACAACAGTCAGAATTTATGTCATTAGTTATTACAATTCAAATATAATTTATACAGGTATACCGAAAACAATTAAATTTCATTAAACAAAATAGAATATTATACAATATTTATAACAATATTATTTGTTTTCCCTTTATGCCTTAAATGTGTCAAGTTTTAATTAATTAAAAAAAATATTTGGGAAACCTTAAAGAAAACACAAATATTTTTGTTTAGACTATATAACATATTACATAATATTACACAATATCTAGGATAAATAGTAATACTGATAGTAATGCTGTAAATGAGTCCTAATACCAGGACATTCTTTGCCTTCTCTTATAAAATAGCATTTTAATCACCTATAAACCTAAATACAGTTCCCAACAAAAGTATCGTTGAAGATTAGTGGACAGGCTGTCGATTCATTAAATAATACGCAATATCCTTACAAAAGCGGTTTATTCAGCTTACTGAAGCCTCTCCTTCACTGACTTCCATAAAAATGGCATCTGGTCTCCTACTGCAGCATTATGCATTTATATGCTAACCTTGCGGGCTTTTGCCTAAAGCGGCTTTGCTGGCACTACCACTGAGCTAACTGATTGAGCATTACGTAAGCAATAGGTCATGGGTTCGATTTCCAGAGAACACACAGACTGATAAAAAAACCCTCTGAATTAAAGTGTCTGCCAAATGTGAATATATGGCAATTGGTGCAAATGTTAACTTTACCATGAGAAAAGGTTTTGACAGGCTCAGATATTTTATCATTTATTTTGTCATTTTGAATACCCATGTGAGGTTTCACATTTTTAAGCAATTTTTATATGCTTTTCCATACCCGTTATCATCTCTATGGGTCAGTTTCCCAGACAGGGTTTAGATTAATCCTGGACATTTAGTTTTTACAAACAAACCTTACAAAAAACATTACTGGTGTGCATCTTGTGTCAAAGCATTGACATTAATATATGTTAAGATTAATCATTGCAAGGCAGCTCAAACATGAATTTCAGTCCGGGAAACTCCCCTTAGTGTCTATATTATTCATAAATGGGCACACTAAATAAATTAACTATTTTATGTTCTATGAAGAGCCATACTTTCTCCTTTTGTTGGGCATTTATTCTGGTTTGCATTTGGTGCATTTCGTTTACAGTAATCAATTCAATTCAATTCAATTTTAGTTATATAGCACTTTTCACAATAGTTAATTGTTTCAAAGCAGCTTTACATTAATAGAAACAGTGAAAAGCACAGAAAAGCGACAGATAGCACAACATAATACACGATAGCATAAGCAGTTAAATTTGCTGCGGCTATGACTCATCATTATAAGCGAGCGTATTACTAAAGTAACGTCTAGAAGAGGAAGCTAAGTTAAGCCCAAGAAGGCTGCCTCCCCGGGTTAAAAAACCCCTAGGAGAAAAAAAACGGGATTTTAGCCGAGGAAATAAAAAAAGTCCTAGGAGGGAAAAACCCTTGGGATATATATAAATAAACGGGTCTATATTAATCCTACAAGGTATGTTGTCTCTCAAAAGCCGGTGTCTTGTTTTTTGTCACATTCACAGTGCATGTTGATCTTAAACAGAAAAAAATGTGTATAGACTGATATTTCTTATGTCTGGACTTTATCAACAGTGGTTTAGGAAATATAGATGGTGCACGAATAGAATCAGTAGGTGCACGAATGCGAAACTCGTCACAACATGTATTTAGCCCGACATGTGTTCGGCGTGTCATGTGAACCTATGTGCATCATGTCAAAATACGTGTCTGCTGCTGACACATTGTGGTTTATGGTAAAAGATCGCTTAATTTCATGTGTAATCAGAGTAAGTTTCTTGCAAGCAGTTTGCAACCTTTTGATGCGTGTGCAGCAGGCGTGTATTTTGACATAACGCATGATGCACACACACCGAACACATATTTTGAATTTGTGCCCCTTAGCAGACAAGTCACCAGCCGCCACTGTTGGTAATAAAACATTTACACATGCCCAAATGTGTAAAATGGCTGAAAGAGTAAAGTTCACTAAAGCCAGACTTTTAATTTAGCATTTTTCTCATGTTATTAACACACATAGACGCACGCAAGATGTATGCAGTTTAAGTCTGTACAGTTTCATGTACGGTTGTCAGGAACTGGGACAACAGATATGAGAATAAATCACTGCACACTTGAAACCAGGTTAGCGTGCAGATGTGAAACTCTGGAGCTCACCTGTGTGATGACAGATGAGCGGATTAGACTCGGATTTAGATCGATGTCAGTGTCCCTGAACACCCAGCTGGCTCTTAGCTTACATTCGTCACTGAATTTCACTTATCACACTGTGGAAAAGATCCTGTATTTTATTGGCCAGTAACAGCTGTAGACATCTGAAAGACAAACTTCAAAATGTAAAAAGAAATGAGGTACATTTTCTGATGTGTAGTGTTTTTATGTGAATATTAAGGTACATGTCAATTAAGGCCACAAGTACTGAGGTACCATCCAATGTGTGTCTGTAAAGCATTTACAAAGCTGCCCATGGGTTTTGGGTCATGGGTGTATTCCCCCAAAAGTGTATCTACATCTATAATGAGTTTATAATAAGTTTGAAGTTAATCCTACATGCATATGTTCTTAGAAACCTAAATAGTCAGAAAATAAATAGTCAAATTGTAGTTTGGGTGGATTTTGATAGTATATTGTCATGCTGGTGTTTAAATAAAACCATTTGTATTGCATTTTATAGTTGTTTCTTGAAGCCACTGCTATTGGCTGTAGAAAAGGCTCTCAATTTTCTAGGAAATTCTAGGAAAATGTTTCCAAATAAATTTTCCTCAGAAATGCCACACTCATACTGTATAACACATTGTTGAATTATTATCTTATTTCCCCATTGTTTTCTCAGCTTATCAGATTTTTGTTCAGTGCATTTCTCAGATGCCTCATTTCTGCATATAAATGACTGTTGATGAGGCTGCGTGTGAAACTGTCCAGTCAGCTGAAGTGATTTGTGCTTATGATTGTTGTTTACAGACAGATGCGTTCGGCCGAATCAGAAATCCAGATTCCTCGCGGCAGATCTTACAGATTACCTCGCCAATTTGTCTGTTTAACATGGCCTGCTGTCAGTAGCCTGATGTACTGCTTTTTTATTGAGCTTAAACAGAATAAAATGAAGGGAAACAGATGTTTTATGACACTCGAGAGGTACATTAAAGGGATAGATTGAAACTTACACCATATTGTTCTCATCCCGAAGCCATCCGACTTCATTTCTTCAGCCAGACACATTTATAATGTTAAATTGAATAATATGTTGACTCTTCCTAGCTTTTGTTGAAGTTACCCATCATCAGAAAAATGAATCCATACTTCATACTTGGGTTAAAATGTATTTTTCTGAAGCAAAATGTGACGTAAGAAAAAAGATTTGTATTTTGAGCGTATTTAGCAAAAGATATGACACCTTTCAATGTAAAAAATCTATAGATCAAGAATGGCGTCACGCCGGCTTTACGTCAGTTTCGTGACTAGTTAACTTAAATGAACAGTTAACCCCAGATTTTAAACACTTTTTGTTGTTCCAGGTCCACATGCTGGTGTTTATTTTAATGTAAATTTTTTTACAGAAACATTACAGCTCATTTCCATACATAGTGAATCTTCATTCACATTTAAGGCCCTATTTTAATGATGTAAGCGCATTGTCTAAAGCGCACGGTCTAAACGGGGGCGGGAATTTAACGACAGGAAAAAATGGTTTGTGCACCAAGCACAGTCTAAATAGGTTGTTCCTATTCTTCTAATGAGTAATGGTTGTGCTTTGGGCATAACGTGCAATAAACCGATGAGAGTCTCAGCTCTTATCCCCTTTAAAAGCCGAGTCCCTATTTAGATGGTGGAATTTGTTAACTGAAAAACTTAACGGAGGAAGACGACCCCCACTTTAAGATTGATGTTAAAAAAAAATTTGTTTT
The DNA here is from genome assembly GCF_027580225.2 of Misgurnus anguillicaudatus. Classification (NCBI taxonomy): domain Eukaryota; kingdom Metazoa; phylum Chordata; class Actinopteri; order Cypriniformes; family Cobitidae; genus Misgurnus; species Misgurnus anguillicaudatus. The sequence continues at coordinate 50,167,252 of NC_073338.2, read as the reverse complement.
TATTTGTATTGGATTTGTTCTTTTTTGGATAAAATTCCAATAAAATTATCAGGCTTTTAATTGTAAATGCAATGATGTATACGCAAGAAAAGGTTTGTACTGTAAAAATACTTTATTTGTAACAAAAAATAATTTACAAACGTGTGGAGACGGTTCAGCACTCGGACAGCACCATGAGTATTTTGAAAAGCATTACGCAAAAATGTTTCTCATCTCACTATATCCACAGGTACAAAGTCATCATATACAATAAATCCATGGGGTAGCATTTAAAAAAAAAACATTTCAAAATAAACGCAATATTTGCATTTGTTTAAAGCAAAACATTTAATTACTTATGTCTCATAATCGGTCCTCATATATGTCCAAGAGATTCGGTAATAATCTTTTAGATTTTTTTCATTTTTCATATTTTAAAACGTTTGGGTTTTGCTGCGCATCCATGTGTGTAATAAGCAAACGCGCATTGTCATCCTGTTTATAGGCACAAATTACTAATGTGCTCTTTAAATAACAAAAACAACATTGTGCCATTGACTTTACACTTTAGACCAGGTTTAGTTTTTCTGTCATCTAAATAGGGATTAGACATAGCGCCAGCGCAACTGGCTTTTAAAGGGGATGCGAGCTGAGACTCTTATTGGTTTATTGCACGTTACGCCCAAAATACTCCCATTACTCATAAAAAAAATAGGACCTACCCTTTTCGACCATGCGCTCGACGCACAAACCATTTTTCCCGTCGTTAAATTAGCAAAAGTGGATTCGGACACGCCCATTTAGACAATGCGCTGTACGCTTTAGACAATGCGCTTAGATCGTGAAAATAGGGCCCCTCATTTTCAGACCAGAACGCCCATGGGCGCAAAATTTGGCGCAAATGCATTTGCTATTTAAACAATGTGGCGCTAAACGTGAAAATGGGTTAAAACTAGCAAAAGACACTTTCTGAGACTTTTGAATTCATACGATGGTAAGGGGGAAATATTGATTATTGATCGATGCCAATGTTAGTTAACGCAAATACAACTGTTCCTTGTTTGTCCATGTTATTTCATTGTGCATTAAACACTTCTTCAGTCTGTGCAGATAAGTTGGATTATTGAATCTCCAATAATAATGCCATTCGCCTCTGTGTACTGTGAAGCAGTAAACAGTTTAGTATTTGAAAGTGATATTTATGTACATTGTTTAACAGTCGCTCATCAAATTAAAATCTCATAACAGAGAAGAGCGCTAGAACCGGCACGGCTCTGGATGTGTGGTCATGCAGTGATTTTGTCACGATATCTGATTTGCATCATTTGTTAAGTGATTCAGGTGCTAAAACACTACAGATAACACATTCAACACTATCAATGGGTGCAATTCATTCCCTAATTAGCTACATTTGTCAGAAACGCCTTTGTATGTAACATAACCATTTGGTAGAGCTCAGCACATTACGGTCAAAAAGTAAATCTATTAAACTTTTGGGCCATCTGTATGGCTAATATGAACAATGTAATAACCTAAATGACCACTAGATAATACAGTTATTAGCTCCGTTTCCATTACAGATTTGTGCAAAACTTTAGCATTATTATGCAGCTAGTGACATATACAGTATATAAAGAACCAAAATGGTTCCTGGAGAGCACAACTGTTAAGCAGAATTAGATTTTACTACTTTGTAAACTCCAAGTCCATCATTTTTTTTAAATGTAAGGTCAATAAAACTGAGTTGCATTATTAAAATATCATTGTATATAAATATATGATAAAGCAGTGGTTCTTTAACTTTCTCAGCCCCCACCACTCCCCCCTCCCAGTGTAGGGTCCATCCCAAATACCTGCTGCCCCCATTCCATAGAAAATTCATAAAACAGTCTCAAACTTTTAATAGACGGCTATTTACCTCAGGAGTAAGGTAAGGGGCATTAAATATTGACTTGAAATATTTTATTTGCTCTTTTTTAATGAATGAAGGCCTTACGTTTGGTTTTAAGATAAGAGAAGACGTTTAGATGTCACGATCACACTATTTGGTTCAATAATTTGTAAATATAATGTCATATATGTTATTAAAAGACTTATATATATATATTTTTTTTTTCATTTTTGTGTAATATTAAATGGTACCTGTCAAAATAATTTGTAGCATGCAGGTGTTATTAGTTTTAAATCTAGCATTTTAGAGAGCCGTGCAATAAAATGTCAACCCAATTGGTGGCCACCAATTTACTGTAAGAACCACTATATTATAGTCAATTTTTACATTAAATACCTTTTTTTACATTTTTAGATGGACACTGACCCATAACAGTTCGCTCAACCATTTTGTAGAGGTCTGTAACAAATCAAATTTAGGGTCAATAAGAAAAACAACACATTTTTGTTGTCATGGCCCCATGGATCCAGGAAAAGCAAAACGTTATTTTTTTCAATACAGTTTTCTTGGTGTGACCTACAAAGGGTTAAGAGCAAGATAAAAGCGGTGAGCCAGACGTTACAGAAATAAAGCTTTGTTTGTTTGTTTTTTCACATTGGATCATCTGACCTGTATTTCTCCCCTAATGATTATAGAAGATACTGAAGTGTGTGTGATGATCTGTATTCAGACTTCATTTCCAAAACAAGATGTGTCACTTTCTGAAAAATACATCTGCTTTGAGTTTGGGAAAAGTCACTAAATGATAATATATATATATTTTTTGCACAAATAGATGCATCACATGTTGAGTGAATAAGTCCTTTCATACCATTGTACTTCTTTGTAATGTGTTGTTTAAAACCTTATAATGTGAGTTGCAAAAGATGTTACTCTTCTTATTTAGACTTGAAATATTAGTTAATGCAGAACACGCATCACAGCGACTGTAGAAGTTCGGTGTGAATAGTTAGCAGAAATGTATGCCACTGGCAAACTCATTTATCAAGCGGCTTTGAAGAGATGTGTATGTGTGTATGGTTGTCTTCGGGATGAGAGCTCTTGTGTTGTATTGATCGGATAGTGAAGAGCTGGGGTGTTAAATATTTTATATCAAATCACTGTGCTAAAGACTCCCTGCTGATAACAAACACTCTGCGTGAAGTACTTGCTTCAAGAATAAACGGTACACTCTTAAACCAAGGACGAGCTACATGATGTGTTATGGCCTTTTATATCGCATGCATGATTTCTTCCACAATTCCTTGACTCGAGCATCGTTTGCAATACAACTGAAATGGTAAAGCATTGCGCTAGCAATTTCAAGGTCTTGGGTTTGATTCCTACCTTTTTCAGGCCAAGGACCTGATCTATATGTATTGTATCAAATTAAGACTGGATTACTTACTTTGTTATGTTAGCAAGATATTGAAATATTTTTATATAGACAGTCACATGCTGTTAACATAACATTTACATTTTACTGAATAGATTTTGAACTGGTGCTCTTCATTTAAATTAAGTTTTTATTTTAATTATTAACCTATTAATGCATTTTTTTTTTATTTAAACAATACTTGGAGGACCCCAAGGTGCCCCGGACCCCCTGTTGAAGTACCGTGTCCTAGTACATGAGTCTTCACTGGGGGGTAGAAGGGGGCAGGGGTCCGTGATGGTATTAGTGGGGTCTCCAAATATTGTTTGAATTTTTTTATAAAATTAGAGCATCCAACAAAAATGCATTATAGACTAATAATAATAGAATTGATAAAAACTGATTGAAATTAAGGTTCCCCAATTAAAATCTGTTCAGTAACTTTAACCCTTTAACTGACGCAGACCTTTTTTTGAGTGGGGGGTGTGAAAAGGTGATGTACACCTTAAAATTAATATAACTTTGGCATTTTTTTGGTCTAGAAGCATAATTTTGGTCTTGTTTTAAAGAAGACACTTTAACGTTTTTTACAGAAGTGTCTGGAGGTGAAATTATAAATTTTTATAGTATTATTTAGTTTTTGTTGGTTTGCTGCATACTCTTGTCACAAATGAATAAAAGGTTTTGAAATATGAAAACTACATTCTTAGACATGAAAAATATTAAAGTAAACTTAAGTGTCCCACTCACTGGACAGCGCCAGTTAACGGGTTTTAAAATGTGATGTAGTATGTTAAATAAGTGTCTATGTACAGTGGCAAAAAAAAGTATGTGAACCTCTATGACTGAACTGGTTTTCTACAGTGATTTGCCATAAAATGTGATCTGATCTTCATCTAGGTCACAGCTATAATAAATTATGGTATTTTGAGCTCAAACTTCACATGCACTCTGGGGACACCATTTTACATCTTTAAAAAAATCTCATAATATGACCCCTTTGACACTTTTGTGAATCAAAGAAACTCTAGCCTAGTGTTAAAAATTAAAACACTTTATTGAAAGTGTTCATTTAATTCTGATTGCATGAAGTTTTCAGCAACTGAAAACGCTTGGTTGAAGTAATTGCTACCAAAGGAGGTTCAACAAGCTATTAAATCCAATGGTTTACTTACATTTTCCTCCAGCACTCAGAAGTTTTCTTTCCTCCACATTGTTCAGAAGAACAATATTGACTCTATTTGGTTATCAGCTATTTCCCAAGAGAGAAAACTCTCAAGCTTAAATTAAAATAACAAATAAGTAGAGATGCACCATTACAAGATTTACCTAAAATGACATCTACTAATACATAGTTTTACTTTTAAGAAATTAATCCAGCGCATATAAACTGCAATTCTGTTGCCATTGTTGTAACTTAATTTAAAATAATCGCACAGTGTGACTTCTGATGTGTTTTTTTTTTGTTCCTTTTGATTTGCAGGATATAATCTCAACCCGTTCATCAGCCAAATGTTCAATAGTGAAAAAAATCTCTTATCTGCCAATACTGATTTAGAGCCGGCGTCAGACCATAACTAACAGGGGGCACGTGGCTTCCAACGGGGGGGGGGGGGCACTCAATTAGCAACAATAACTTGCAAAAACAAGGCATTAAAACAACAAATACAGTACAAGCACACACTCATACAACTGGTACAGACTGTCAGCTCATTTCCCGTAAAAGCTGCAGAAGATCACAAACTATGCGCAAAAGTTAAACTATTTTGAACTTTGACCGCGGCGTGAGTGCAAGATGCGCTCGCGCTTTGCTCGACGCAACAACAAACTGCCCTTGCGCGGCGCAAGCCATTGAAATGAATGGGTTTCATAGCGCAGCGCACACCGCGTCCTAAAAGCCGCTTTACCATAATCACGTCGTAATGCTGTTAACGTTCTATAGCAGGGGTCTCAAACTCAAACTGGCTTGGGGCCATTTCTAAGACAGACCTTTTATCGGGGGGCCGCAAAGCTATTTTAACGTTAAAAAGTACTATATTTCTGTAAATGTCATGTTTATTTTCTATTATTTAATGTATAATAATGCTTGAAAATATATAAGTATAAATATATAAGAAAATATATAAACCTTGCACTAAACTAACAAATTTAATTTCTGTATAGATTTATAAACTATTATAAAAAATTACCACCAGTAAGTGTTTCTGTTTTGATTTAATTTGGATTGTTTTCAGTCATAGTATTGACTTCATTGTGTACTTTGTTATTTTAGTTTTAATTAATTTTCTAACATATGTGGGAAAATATTAATAAGTGAAAGTGATCCTAAAACTTTTGAATGGGTAGTCAATGTTACATAAGCTAGTTGGACAGAAAAAAATAATAATGTTGCTCTATGTGTAATTGAATAGTATGCTACATAATAATATATTATACTTCATTATATATAGCTGTATACATACTTTTATCTTCTGTACATTTCTCCTCATCTTTTCTCTTTCCTTAACCTGGGCACTTTGATGGCTCTTTTCTTATCTGTAGTTTAAAATGTGTTGCAGTACACATACGGCTCTGCCTCCATATGCGGTGTCTCCATTAGAAGCTGTGACTTGATGTGAACTAACCCCACCGGAGCTCGATCTTCTCTGAGTAACAGATGATATCAAATCTTCTCTGGACAAACACTACAAAGTCCCGATCAGATTAACTGATCGCATGTTGACAATGATATGATTGACGCGAGGTTCAGTTGAGGAATTAAAATCCGATCACGCATTCCGTTATCCTCGACATCACGGAGCGCGCGCGGTCCAGGCTGCGTAGCAACGGGTGACGCGACCCACGCCACGGAGCGCAACTTCCGCTCCCGAGCACTTTGGAAAGTGGAAAATGCTTTGACTCGTTTTAACGCGTTGTTAGACGCGAAATGTGAACGAACCTTTAAACGTTTAAATAAAAAATCTAATGAATATAAAACAAAGGGAATAAAAATCTTTCTGTGGGCCAGATTATGTTATATTTTTGAAAGGTGACGCGGGCCGCACAGAGGCGGAGGGCGGGCCGCAAATGGCCCGCGGGCCGGAAGTTTGAGACCACTGTTCTATAGCCACACTTCACATTTAAGTTTACGTAAATTAAAACAATGCTAACTTGCCTTTAAAAAAGCTATACGAACATTAAACTTCCTTAAAACAGTGTCCTGTAGATTTGAAAATTCCACCTCAACCTCTAATCTCTGAGTTTGAACCAATCAGTGTTTGCATGAAGTCAGATGGAGCAGGCGGTGCTGGTTTTTTCTAAATGTACTAATATCCGGATTTTACACGATCAATAAAATGCCGCGAAAAAAACACGTAGGCTACTAGTATCAAGTCACAAATATGTTTAAGACGCTTGAGACGCCGCAATACAACCAATCAGAGAAACTAGTCTATTTTAATAAAAAAAAAACATATATCAACTATATTTTCCTCATTTGCTTACATTAAAAGTCATGAAACATTCAATATTTAATTTATTTTAATTATTCTTGATATATATATTAAATTAATAAAAAACTGTGTTGGGGCACAACAACCTGTTTGGGGGGGGGGCACGACCCGCGAATGCCCCCCCTTGACGCCGGCCCTGTACTGATTATAGGCTGATGTTTCAGTGCACCCCTCATTTATTCATTTGCTTTTATCCAAAGTGACTTACAAAATTACTGATTTAATTACCTCTGAATAACTTTTCAGAAGGCGTCTTGCTGTAGGGAGCAATGTTTCGTAAATTCACAAAGCGAAACGACTGGGGGGAAATTCATTGTGGGAATCCATTGTAAATAAATGCTTTCCTCTTGGGATTATTAAAGATAGATTTCTGTAATTAGTTCCTCTAAAGATGTGGTAAAGCTATACAGTTACCTCTACTTTTTAACCGCTCTTGAGGTGAACAGATTAAAGACTTAACATTTCTCTTCTACCCCTGGTAAATGACCCTAACACCCTAATCTCTCTCTTTCTCTCTCTCTCTCTCTCTCTCACCACAAGAACAAGGTTTTTTGAAGTCTCATTCTGTGGTCTAATTGGATCCTAATAAGACTTTTCCTCCCTAGAGATCTAATAAGTTAATGGTCTGTGAATTGGTTCTCTTTAATTTTCACTCTTTCTCTGTGTGTGTGTGCGTGTGTTATTGGACCCAAGAGGGGAAAATACCACATTAAATGTGTCTATTAGGGATCAGTTAAGGTCTTTCTTCTTTCCTTCACACTCGATAGAAACCATCAGATGCTCACAGCAAGTTTATGTAACGTGTTTTTCTTACAGTACAATCCATTTGATATTGTTATTTATTGAATCATAAGACACCAGCCCACTTCATTTTATTCAAGAGCTGTTATAATTTAACAGCACAGTATGAGTTTTAATCAAACACACACAATATATTATACTTCTATTGCTTTGTGCCTCATTGTATTTTAAAGTATAATATTGATTTTATAGTCAATGATAAATTAAATTGAATCGGTTTGAATTAGTAGGAGTTTCAAGTCTATAAATGTATTGAATCATAAAAGATTATGAATTTAATTTGATAATTGATAGTTAAAACAAAAAACCTTTAGGATAATCTGAGACTGTTAACCTGCTGTGACTGCAATGGCTTTGCAAACCTTTTTATTTAGCATTTTTATTGCAACCATGGCAGCTGTGAAATCTCATCGGTCCAGAATCCTCATTACTCCAAAATCCTTTGTTTTGTGCAATATTTTGTGTTCATTAAAGACTGGAATTATGTTGAATTATGCTTGATAAAGACAGAATGATCCTGTTATAATGTTGAATGACGCCTGTTTAGGTCGTCATTGAAATTGACACGACCAATGCATTTAGTTGGACACTGTCCAACTAAATGCATTGGTCGTGTCAATTTCATCAGTTTTTACAGTGTTCAGAGAATCATTCTGCCAGTAAACCTTTTTCAGCTCATGGTAACATTAAGCTTAGATAAGTGTCACATTACACTTTGTCTCTTTATGGTCTACTTTTATATGTGAAATGAGTTTTTGTGCCTCTGGAGTCTCTTTGTCTTTCTCTCTTGGATTGAAGAAAAGGTTCAGGATAAACGTTTCACTTGCGTGCACGTCACGGTGGACAGACACCTGCTGTTTTTGACACTGACACAATGCACACATATATTAAACCGAATACTGCTTTAAGTAATACCTACACACATAAAGATACATTGTACTAACTTATAAAAATAAAATAGAGAGAGAGAGAGAAATAAAACATGGCTGTCGCTGAAAGAAAAGTTGTGTCCATATTGGGATCAAAGCAAAATTGGTTCTTAAGACTTAAACACGCCATCATTTGTAAGTCTCTTTGGATAAAAGCATTTGGTAAAATTTCAGATATAATATTGCTACACATTGTACATATTTGGTTAGAATGCCCAAAATGCACAGACATCTAGAACAATATTTCCCACTTAACTGAAAGCGCAACTAATAATGCACCAAACACTTTTAATGTAATAATAAACTGTGTCAGGCCCGCACTGATTTTAGTGCCCATCATTGACCTATGCGCCTAAAAATGTTCCTCTATAAATGTATAAACATACAATATATCAAATGGAAGAACAGACCCTCTAATTTTAAACACAATAAACTGTCTTATCCTATCTTAATTGGTTCTCTTTTTATCACCTCTAAAATATGATTAGCAAATTTTGAGCTGAGATAATTGCATTTTCGTAAAGGACTTTTGTTAGAGATCAGATTCAGAGCGATGATCAAAACATACACAGAGTTTTTACTGTTTTTGAATCAGTGGCTGCTTAAGTGTTTTATAAGTTGGGTAAGAGCGACACCTGTTGGATAATAGTGGAAATACGGATTGCCTTTAAAACTCTTCATTGGCAGGGAGACACTTTTCTTAATTGAGAAGATAACTCGTCAATAGCCTCTTTCACACAGTAATTCTGGTAAATTACCATGAATTTACCAGAATGAATTTACCAGTAAATCAAAAAATGTGCTGTTCACACACGCAGTGGCGTTCCGTTATTTTACCAGTAAGACATCATTCACACATCAGTATCAAAATACCGGTAAATTCGTTGAGAAAGCGGAAGTACCTGTAGCACGCGGCGAGCTCAGTGTTGTATTTGTAAACAATCCACGTCGTTCATAACCACGGTCCGTATTTTGTTGTTTTCACGTCTTTGGTAAACAGTCGCGAAGTTGCTCATGACCAAACAACATCGAATGAGACGACGTCAAACCGAAAATTCGTTTTTAACAACAGTAGCTACTGTTTGCACTTTAGGCTTCACAGAGGGCGTGCTAAGGACGTCGGCAATTCGGCGGTAAGCTGTTTTAAACAACTTTAGTGAAGAAATGTGGACGTAAACTTTAGGTGTGCTCAACTTTCAAGCAGCATGTGTGTGGAAACGTCATTAAACAGTGCGGGGGTAAACGCGTCATCTGTATTTAAATGCTATGATTGGCCCGAAGCTGTCAGCACGGTCTGACGTCGTCCGTTCTAAATGCCAGTAATCCTATAATTTTCGTTCACACACAACGCTTACCGGTAAATTACTGGTAATCTTACAACCTGTCCAACTGGTAAATTGGGAGCACTGATTTACCGGAAAGGTTCTGTTCACACATGACATGTTAACGGCAATTTACCAGTAAATTACCAGTAAAGACTGTATGTGTGAAAAGGACTTATGGCAGGATGAGTGTTACAGATATCAAGATTATATTTTTACAGAATGTTCTTTATGTAGAAAACAGTAAATTTAATTAAAAATGACTTCAGATGAGTTTTCACGCATATACAGTATACTTAATACACAGTTTTTTTTTATCTCCTTGTGTGCTAGTGATTCTGTGTTAGATCAATTTGTTAATGTATTTTAGTTAAATATTTCTCTCTGTCTCTCTCAGGTGAGCATCTGCGGGTGTGCGCTAAAGATTACACCTGCTGCACGAGTGGGATGGAGGAGAATTTTTTAAACCTGAGTAGACGAGAGTTTGAGACTCATGTGAGAGAGACTGGACGAACCCTACAAGCATCTATCAGCAGCCAGTACAAGAGCTTTGATGGTGAGTTACAGATGAGTTCTGTCTATGAATGTGCATGGAAACTGATTACTGTTACCTTGATCCAAAATGGCCTCCTTTTTATTATACAGCACAATGAACACATGACTTTAAACACTGAATCATTTTTAGTTGACTCATTTGTTTTTTTATTAACAAAAACTTTGATCCTTTTGAGAAAGTGATAAAGAAATGTATTAGGGTGTCAAAGTTTCTATGTGGATTGGTGTTTATCTCAAGAATCATAAGTTTTATTTTTTTAAAGAAACAGTATGTAGGATTGTGGCCAAAACTGGTATTGCAATCGCAAAACTTGTGGCTAAAACTGGTACTGCAATCACACAACTGGTGGCCAATACACAAAATGACAACATAAACATCAGTTGAGGGCTGCAACTCCACTTTTTAAATGACAATATCCTGACCAGACCACTGTTGTCAGTGTTATAAGTATTTGAAATGAAAATGATTTCTTAATGTCTAGTGACATATCAGGGCCATTTTATATTTAATTGATATACATTTCTTACATACTGTTCCTTTAAGTCTAGAAAGTAGCTGGGCTGTTATACCATAGACAGTAAAAAGAGGGATAACATAAATAAAGGCGAATACTTTTAGATAAGAAATAACTAAAATCTTTGTAAAAAAAAAGTGGAATTTGATTTTTAAGTTCATCTTACGTCCTATATGTTTGCATGGAGAGGGCGTGGTTTATAATGCAGCCAACTACCTAAAGGCTATCAAATTGTTTTGACGTGTGTGGCATGCCAAATTTCAACCTACACTGTCAAAAAAAGTTTTACATGTTTTTTTGTCTGGGTGTTGTCGTATAATAACGTGATTATGACTGTCTGGTCATTTTAGTTGGTCCTGTTGTAGCTGTCTGCTTTTGCAGACTCGGGAGGGAGTTTTGTGTTATTATGTAATGTCAGACTACATATGCAAGTCTTTTATCTTTAGATGGCCTGTTTACCATAGCAAATTTTTCTCCCTGTACGTTTATTGATATTTATGATGATGACAAATGCAGTAATTTATGGTAACGAGAGCTGATTGGGCGTTGGGGAGATCTGATTGGGCATTGGGGTGGTGTTGACGCTGCAGGCTGTATAGTTTTGTGATTATCTGTACAGAAGACCAGACCTGTGCTTCGTATCTGAGAGTAGCGCATGCAATACAGCTGAAAACGATTTTGAGCGATTGTGTTTGAAGAAAAGAAAGAGAACTGATGGCTGTATTACAGAAACATCTCGACTTGCAATCATATCTGTTTAGTGAACATGCTTCAATTCAGATCCCAAATACAATCAACTTGTCAGATATTGGGTTAGGACTTCCAAACTTATATACTTTTTTGTTCTGCTGAATTGAAGAAAGTTTGTGACCATTGACTTCTCCAGTAGGAGAAATAATACTATGGAAGTGAATGGTGCTCCAGATCCCAGACATTTTTCAAAATATCTTAATTTATAGACATACAGGTTTGGAACAATGTGAGGATACATAAATGATCACAGAATTTGTACTTTTTGGTGAACTCTCGCTTTAATACATTTGTTTTGGACATTTCTGTATGTTGATTTTCACTCTTAATAACAACTAAAGTGAAGGCAGCATTCCAACCAAGTTTTTTGACAGCGAGACGCCTGTGCGTGTATAGTTGTGTAGTTGTGTTTTTTGTGTCTTCCTGTGATTTTCTCCATGTTTCAGTTAGCTCTCTCACGTGCATGTGTGGGTGTTTAATGAACGTTCATCTGTCGTCTTTGTGTGTCTGTGTGTGTTTTGATAAGATGTGTCTGTTAATGAACGACAACTTCGCAAATAAACGAACACAATCTGTACAGTCTGCATGAATGTTCCTCAAGTCTGTGTGAGATTTTGTGCTTTCATTGCTTTTGATATAATGTTTGTCAATTATTCTTTCACTGTTTTTGTTGCCCCTACTCTTGAAAAAACGGTGCTCAAAAATTGAAGAAAAATGCAATATTGTGTGCATATATGCATATCTGATATGTACTATAATAATACTTTAACTTTGTAAAATAAAGCGGTATTACAAAATATATTTAAAATATTAAAAATGGTATTTTTTTCTTTATTTTCTCACCAGTCTCTTGCTGCATCAACCTAAAACATGACTTTTTAAAGTATTAAAATGAGTGCTGGGGAAAGATTAATCACCATTAATCGCATACAAAATAAAAGTGATTTTTAGCATAATATAATATATATATAAAACTAAATAACTATATATAAAACTATATATATAAACATGTGTGTGTGTTTAAATATACATAATAATTAAACACAGCACACACACTTATATTATGCAAATATTTACTTTTATTTCGTATGCGATTATTCGCAATTAATCTTTGCCCAGCACTAAAAAAATCATTTAGTAATTGCAAATCATTGCTTCACAGTGATGACATAAAGAACAATTTTTGGTTCCTCACAGATTCTTTTAGTCAAAGTTTAGTTTAGTCAAAAAAATTATTTGTCTTTTTTCTTATCTTTATCAAAGTCTTTTGAAGGAAGTCAGTATGCCGTCATATTTGCAGCGCCCCCTAGTCTTGCTGAAGCAAGACTTGTCAGATACTATATGCATGCACAAAGTCCCTCCCCCAGAGGATGTCATTATTTAATGATTGGCTCTTTTTTACTGGAAGGCGGGACTAGAGCGGCCAAAATGACTGTTGGATAGGGTTACCACCTGTGCCACATTTCGCGGGACAGTCCTGAATCGAAGTCTTTGTCCTGATTCCCGCAAGTCTTAATTAATGTCCCACATTTTAATTTTGTCTGTATTGTTTTTTTATTAATAGTTAGATTTTATTTAATCTTCCTTTGAATTACAAGTGCACTATTTAAAAAATGAATAAAAAAATAGCAACAGAATTTAAAAATCTATACGGGATCTCCTGTTTAGCATCCCTGTCAACAAGTGCATTCGTGGAGAGGGTGATTTTTCTCATGACGGAGAGACAAGGAACTGAGGAACTGTGGACCTTATAAAAACTGAACTTATAGGCTTATATTGAGATTGAATAGGTCTGTGCTGTTAAAATTAGTTGGTATGGATCCTGTGCCAAATTATACAGTGCCTTCATTAGCAGTCTTATCGGCAAGTAGGGTTAACCTCACTGCAAAATGATTTTTTTTACATTGAATACTAATACTAGCCTATCACGACTCTCACTCATGTCCGCCTTATCCCACAAAAAAAATCACATCTGCTGTCCTGCAACAAAGCCTTAGTCAGGTGGTTACCCTAACGTTGGGATCTTCCCATTAATTTCAATAGTGATGCATGTTGGTAATACTAAATATTTTTTCTTTATTTCGTTCGTAAAAAAAATTTCTGTGACAAATAACTTTAATGTCCAACACAAAACTTCAGTGGATGTTAAAGTTTTTTTTTTATGGAGCCTGACAAAGAACATTTTAGGAAGCTTTATTTTAAGAGTATAAACCCAGGTTTGGTTTAAATAACGTCTGTGCCAGCTAACCTCCGGGAATGTGTACAAACACACATGGAGACACATTCTGTGGTGAGGATTCCTGAACTGTGATTTTTCCAAGTGCTGTGGCAGAGGGAGGAGAAGATTTGTGTGTGTGTGTGTGTGTGTGTGTGTGTGTGTGTGTGTGTGTGTGTGTGTGTGTGTGTGTGTGTGTGTGTGTGTGTGTGTTTCCCAGCATGCATTACACTTGGCACAGTTGGCTCTCCTATGGTGGATTATACCCAGTGTGTGTACTGTCTTCCATATGTGCTTGTTTATGTGCAGCTTTGTGTTATTTGTGGAAAAGCTCTTTAACTCATTACAAGCTAGAATATGTGACAATATTTACCATGAAATAAAAAACAGAATAATTTCTGCTGTTAGATTGGTTCAGATCATGGGGGAATGAGATTATAATCTCTTGTCTGTAATCTGAACTCGTCAGATATAATCTCTCATGATGATGTCACTGTTTAAGTCATAAAAACACGCTTTGGTCATGAGATGCCACTGTGAGGATAATGAATAAAGGTAAGGAGGGTGCAGTTATAGACAGGTCTCACCTGGTATAGTTTTAATGCTGTATGTGCGTGCGTGTGCGTATAAATGTAAATCTTGAAACCCTTACTGAGTATTAAACTTTTCCAGACTGCCACCTCAATGCAACACCCACAACACACCTAATGTACACTTTTAACACTTTTAAAAAGAATGTTTACCTGCCTATTTATCAATTTATCCATATATCTATTCATCTGTCTGCCTCTCTGCATGTGTGTGTCTGTCTGTCTGTCTGTTTTTGTCTGACTGTCTGTATCTACTGTATCTGTCTGTCTGTCTGTCTGTATATGTTGTCTGTCTGTCTG